>NC_056732.1:1509001603-1509281603 GCF_019279795.1 Protopterus annectens | reverse complement strand
GAAGTCAATCAAGTTCAACAGGCAAGACAGCAGTAATGCTTTGGCCTTTTTATTCATGGGTTGTATGCCATTGTGTCCGTCTCCTGAAAGATTGAGTTATGGAGATGGAGGGATGTGTAACCGTGTCACTTGTCTGAGTTGTGCTTAGAAGGCATGTGTGCTGCAGTTAACCTGTATTAACATTGTGCCACATTATACTGACAGGATCTAATGTTGTCTCTTTCATTCCTCCTCATAGCTATAGATCCGACCCTCTTTTCGACTCAGCCTCATTTTTACAGACTAGGATTACAGTCTCAACCTCCTCCCACTTCCCGTAATGCTCTGTCTTCTGCCTAACTCCCTCAGATGTCGTTTGCCACCAGCAGTGACAGATGTGGTTTGTAGAGTGTCAAGCATTTTTTGGATAGAAGTAGGAATCCTTCCATAGTTCTCCATATACTCATATACTTCCTCTTCCTTCCATTCTTGTATTTCCATCTTTCTAACAGATGGATGCTTTTGTATTAGGTTCCTCCCCTTCCCTAGCAGTGCAAGGTTAGAATGCTCTCTTTTTTACTCTCTCTCTCTCTCCTTGTTCTAATTCGCACATTTCTCTCTCTCTCTTCCCCTTCTAGCCACTGCTGGGCTTGTTGTTTTTTTTAACAATAAAAAAAAATTCCTTTTAATAACTGGTCGCTCAATTTTATAGACCTGTTTTGCTGTTTGCTTTTTTTGCTGTTAAGGGTTTGTAGTGTTCTTTAAAACAGTCTGGTTAACTATGTCCGATGAACCAGTAGGGTTTAAAAGGTGCGGACATAAATTCCCGCATTCTGATGCACGCAACGTATGTGTCTACTATCTTAGGCCTGAGCATCTGCGGTTGGCTTGCTCCATTTGCGAGGGTTTCAACCCCAGAGCTATTGCTGACTGCAGAAATAAACTAATTCAAGGGTCTCTTACCTGCTTCTTCACATACATCTCCAGGGGCTCAAACCCCCTCCAAGAGTGTGGTAGGCTCTTCTGAAGCCTTCATAAGTCCTCAAGGGCATCTTCGGAGCCACTTTTAAAAGTTCCAAGACCTTCGGATCTAATAGGCTCAGAAGTGAGTCCTAATTCGGCATATCTGTTAGATTGTCATTTCTCCTGTTGCTATGACATCCACCTCAGATCCGATAGTGAGGGGTCCCACACTAGTGCTGGGCATGGAGGCTGCTTCTCCCTCTGGTCTGCAGTTCTTCGAGGTCTTCTAGGAGCCTTTTTGAAGTCGACATGGAGAGGATGATCAGGAAGATCAAGACTCCGATCCAGATGGGGTTTTTCTCTGCTCCATCTCCTCTGTGAGCATTTCCCTGCAAACACAGTCTCTTTCTCTGATCCGTCCCTTGGTATCAGAGTCCAAGGACTGTAAACAACCAAGAGAGGCAGGGTTGGATATGAAAATCTATCCTTCATCTATTCTGATTATTGCCCAGACTTCCTCTGCTCTGATGTCATCGGATTGCAGTGGGTCACTGATCTGGGATGTCCCTGTCAATTCCAGGAGGAGAGGCTTGGCTCTGAGACTTTGTCTGAGCCATCTCTTCCTCTTGGTTCTGGACAGTTCGGGTCGGATTCTACCTGGAACCCATAGCTCAGAGATCCCTGCCCTTTCTTTTCAGTAGGCTCGGCTCCTGTGGAACTAGGGAGGGATTCACCGGGTCCTTCGGCATTCCAAGCTTTAGAAGGGGTCTTCTCTAGTCATAGGAATCCATTCTCTCTGAGCTATGACCCTTCCCATCGACCCCCCCCCGGACCAGTTGAGCCCATCATGCCTGGCCAGAGTCAGCCCATCCAGACAAGTCTCCAAACTCTTCCCCAAGAGGGAGCCCTCTCTTCTTCCAAGACCTCCCTAGAACACCTCACAGCGGAGATCATTCATAAAAAGACGTGCAAAAAGGAATCACATTGACTCCCCTTGGAGTCCATTACTGAGGACACAGACTTTGATGAAGGGGGAAGATCCCGGAGATCACCACCGGAGGACATCTCCTTTGGAAACATTTTAGAGATCCTGAGGCAGAGAGGTGGTTGGCTGGCCCAACCTCTTTCCTCAGAAGAGTCTGTCTTTTTGGAGGCTTTTGGAACGGGCCATTCTATATCTGGGATAGCCCCCCCCCCCCAGGTGGACGAGCTCATGGATTTGGTATCCCAGTGGGTCTGGAATGATCCGGGGTCGAATGAACAAATTCCAAAATGACAAAGGACAGACCATATTGGACCAAGGGTATGCCAGTTGATGCCATGGTTGTGTCAGCAGCTACCAAAAAGGAGCTAGCTGAATAGAGCTCCACTATTCATCCACCAAACAGGGAGTCCAGAGTGGTAGACAGGTTTGGTAAGTGCTGTGAACCACTTCCAAATGACCAGGAGTTGAAATAACACAGTAAAACACTGTTCTGATTTATTCAAACAGAAATCCGGTAAAAATCATACAGTAAAACTCCCCCCCCCCCCAAAAAAAAAAAAAACAATTAGATTCTCCTAGCACCTCTGCTACCGAATAGCCTTTACAGAGTAATTCCTATTCTAAAATGGACTCCCTTCTATATTAGAGTATTACATCCAATTAAACAATTAACAATTATGCACTTAGAACTTTAAAGAACCTTCATAAAAAAAAACATAGATATAGTAGAAAGTGTAATTGTAGATGTTTTTTATGAAGGTTCTTTAAAGTTCTAAGTGCTTAATTGTTAATTGTTTAATTGGATGTAATATTCTAATATAGAAGGGAGTCCATTTTAGAGCAGGAATTACTCTGTAAAGGCTATTCAGTAGGTGAGGTGCTAGACGAATCCAATTGTTTTTTTGGGGGGAGTTTTACTGCATGATTTTTACTGGATTTCTGTTTGAATAAATCAGAATAATGTTTTACTGTGTTATTTCGACTCCTGGTCATTTGGAAGTGGTTCACACCATTTTTACTTTCCAAGTGGTTTCACCAGGTTTTGGTAAGTGCGTTTACACCTCGGCCACTTTTTCACTGAGAACTTTAAACTACCTGGCACATTTTACTCAATTGCAGAGGGATTTGGTTAATCAACTCTCAGTCTCTCCAGTAGAGATCATGTCTGCGGAGAACTTCAAGAAAGTCACCTCCCAACTAGCAACTCTCTCTCGTCCTTGGTATTCATCCCAACAGATAACATTATACTTTTGAGACTAGGGTCTTTGGAGACACTTCAGCTCTGCTGGTTTTGGCAATGGTTAAAATCTTACTTGAGCTAAGGAATCAGATGTGCAAGCTACATACAGAGACAATGAAAAGCACGTTCAGAGGATGCCATGCCCTGAACTTAAGAACTGCAGAAAGTTAAGCTAAGAATTGCAATGGCTTGCAAGGACAGGTAACTGCCAAGAGGCCAAGCACACTACTGGCCTGGTTGCTTTATTAGTCAAAAATACTTCATCCATAAATCATCATGGTCTACTAATTAGTTTCCCCACAAGTGTCTGTCAGTGTCCTGTATAAACACAGACATCTTGAGCGGACATTCTTCCTGTAAAAGCACCAATGAAATTTCACCAATACCTAGATGCAGACAGGACAACTAGTTTGCAGTGACAAGCACTGCCCCTAGAGTTGCATATAGAATAGTTGTGTAAAATCTTATCATAACCATAGATGTCCTTCTCTTCCATGTTGCAGCATTCTTACTGTGGGATTCTCTGCCTCAGGCAACCCACACATCGGCTCCTATACAAAAGCTTAAGCCTGGATGCGGTTGGTGCTTGGGATGTCACACGCAAGGCCATAAACCAAGAGTCTTAAATGTAACTTCTGTATTCACAGACCTCAGAAAGTACAGTTGTGTACACTTACCATAAATGTTGATATTCGAGTGTATTCACTGTTGCAGTCATAACATTTGGGTTATCCCTGCCAGGGTAGCCCTCGGCCGTCCCGAATACCAGAGACTTAGTATTTTTGTGTCGGTTGCTGTCACTTGAGGACTGACATCAGGTCGTCACTGGTATAAAGAAGGCATCCAATGTCATTACATCAGTTTTTCTTGCCCTAACCTGTCAGGAGCCCCCAAAGTAGAAGGCCAGGCTCTGGTGGTAGAACCCCACCAGTGGAAAATAAATACCAAAATGTCCCTTGTAAGCAAAGGAGAACAACAAGGAAGAATAACAAAAGGAGAAAAAAGGGGGATAGAGGGTGGGAAACCAGGACTGCAACAGTGAATACACTCAAACATCTACATTTATGGTAAGTGTACACAACTGCACTATCTTCTTCATGTTTTACTGTTGCAGTCATCACATTTGGGTAGATTCCCAAAGCTGAGGAAATGGGTGGAGGCAGTCCCGGAAGCTAGGGCCTGGCTAGCAGGCCCTGCAAGACTACAGAGATAAACCCTGCCCTGGATTTGGAAAAAAGAGGTAGGTGGTAATGCTTGGTAAAAGTATGAACAGATGTCCAGGTGGCAGCCTCCAAGATGTCCCTAGTGGGGACTCCTCTGAGGAAAGCTGCAGAGGTGGAGGCTGCTCTGGTGAAGTGTGTCCTGACCCCCTTGGGGGAGGCTAGCCATGCTGTTTGTAGCAGAAATGGATGCAGTGTGCTATCCATTTGAAAATGGTTTGCTTGGAGATGGCTTTGCTTTCTGCCCCTGAAGCAAAGCTAACCAACAATTGATCAGACTTCCTAAAGGGTTTAGTCCTGTCCAGATATTATCTGAGCTGTCTGTGCATATCTAGAGAGTGCAGAATCCTTTCCCCCTTGTTTTGGATGTTAGGAAAGAAGGTGGGTAAATGGATGGATTGGTTGAGAGCCACACTGGAAACCACCTTAGGCATGAAGGATGGATTAGTTCTGAGGGATAATCTGTCTGCATGAAAGATGATGAAGGGTTCCACAGCCATGGGTGCTTTCAGCTCAGAGACTCTTCTGGCTGAAGTGATGGCCAGAAGGAAGGCCGTCTTCCAGGAGAGAAATTTTTAGCTCTATAGAAGAAACTGGTTCGAAAGGGGGGCAGGGTGAGTTTTTCCAATACAAACTTAAGGCCCCAAGCTGATGTTGGTGCCCTTCTGGGGGGCCTCAAGTTGCTAGCCCCTCTGAGGAACTGTTTAATCACAGGGTGTGAAAAAAGAGGCTGCTCAGTGGGAAAATGAGCAGAAATAGCAGAGGTATGAATTTTTATAGAGGAGAAAGAGAGACCACTATGTAGTAGGTCAGCTAAGTAATCCAGGATAAGAGGGATGGAGGGCGGTGACGTATTGGCACCCTTAGCCTGGATCCAGGTGCAGAACCTTTTCCATTTAACTGCATAAGACTTTCTGGTGCTAGGGAGTCTGGCCTCTTGGATAACATCCAGAACCTGTTTACCGAGGATGACAGATTGGTCAGGGGTTAGGGTATAAGCCAAGCTGCCAAATTGAGTGTCTGCAATTGGGGATGCATGAATTCCCCTCCTCTCTGGGTTAGGAGGTTTGGAATCTGAGGAAGATTCATGGAGGCAGCGGGTACAGGCTGTGCAGCAAGGGGTACCAGTGCTGTCTGGGCCAGACTGGAGTTATGAGAATGGTCTTGGTTTTTCCTCCCTTATTTTGAGCAGTACCCTGTCAATGAGAGTTAGGGGAGGAAAGGCATAGAGAAGAGGTTTACCCAGGGAAAGGACAGGGCATCCACTTTCCATGCCATGCAGTGATGCTCCCTGGTGCAGAATTTGCTGAACTGATGGTTGGTGTGGGAGGCAAAGAGGTCAACCTCCGGGGATCCCCATATCTGGGTTATTAGGAAGAAGGTGTTTCTGTTGAGCTGCCACTCGTGGGGGTCCAAGAGCTTTCTGCTTAATTGGTCTGCCAGGGAATTGAGAGAGCCTGGCAGGTATTGTGCTAACAGGTGTATTTGCAAGGAAGAGGCTGTGAACCAAAAGGTCATGGCGAGTCTGCACAGCGGGTAGGAATGAGTCCCTCCCTGCTTGTTGATGTACAACATCATAGTGGTGTTGTCTGTTTTGATCAGGACAACCCCTGGAGAGAGTAGGGGTTTGAAAGCTATCGAGATCTGCTGCACAGCCATCATCTTCTTTTGACTGATGTGCAGGGGGAGTTGCTCGGGGTTCCATTGGCCCTGTATGCACCTGCCTTCCAGATGTACACCCCAACCGTAGTCTGATGCGTCTGTGGTGAGGGTCTGGGCGGTGGAGAGTGGGGAGAAAGACAGTCCCTTGTTGTGGGAGCAGGCTGTTGCCCACTAAAGAAATTCCTTCCTCAGGTAAGGAATAATAGGTAGAAGAGTTTCCAGATCTTGAGTGTATTGACACCAAAGGCTCTTTAGGTACCATTGACGTTTCCTCATATGCAGTCTGGCATATGGAATGAGGAGTATACAAGAGGCCATGAACCCCAGTGCTTACAGGAATTTCCTTGCAGAAAGCTGGGGCCTGGTGGACGGTTGAGAGAAGTAAGCTGATAGGAACATTTGTTTCTCTGGTGTAAGGCATGCTATCTGGGATGCTGTGCCACACTTGCTCCCAGGAAGATTATCCTTTTGGTGGGTACCTGTTTGGATTTCTTTTCATTGACTGTGTACCCTAGGGGAGGTTAGTAGGTCCTTTACAAAAGCCAAGTCTTTGAGCAGCTTTTCCTGGCTGTCTGCTTGAATAAGGCAGTTGTCTAACTATGCGTAAATTTGAATATTTCTTTGTCTGTAAAAGACAATGGCCGAAGCCAGGCATTTTGTGAAAACTGTGGGAGCAGTAAATAAGCCAAAGGGAAATGCAGAGAACTGAAAGTGTTGAGATCCTACCCTGAAGCAGAGATATGTTCTGCAGGACTCCCTTATAGGAATGTGGAGGTAAGCCTATTTTAGGTCCAGGGTGGCTAGCCAGGCATCCTTGGAGAACATGGGTAGCAGCTGCTGGAGGGTGAGCATCACCAGAAAGGTGTTTAGAATGGATAGATCGAGGATGGGGTGCCAGGTGCCCTCTTTTCTGGGCACCAGAAAGTCTGGAGTGGAAGCCTTGGCCTATCTGCTCTGCAGGAACATGCTGTACTGTCCCCCAAGGAGAGCAGGGAATGGATTTGGTTTTGAGCCTCTGCTCACTGATTTGGTGGTAGATCTGAGAACCCTTCTGGGGTTCGAAGGGTGTGGAAAGAGAATTTATACCCCTGAGACACAACCCTCAGAAACCATTGGTCCATAGTAATGGTGGCCCAGGTGCTTGAGTGAAAGGAGAGTTTTCTTCCTAGGGGTATGCGAAGGTGGGCAGAGGTGAGGTTGGGAAGGTGCGAGTCGATGTGAGTTCTTACCATAAGGGGGTGGCTTAGAACTCCCTGGTTTTGAAGTGGATGTAGTCCACTGCTTAGATCTCTGCAACCCCTGGGGCTGCTGTCTGGGGGGGGGTCTGTTTCCATGGGGCCTAGGCTGGCCCTGTCTACTCGGAGCAGGAAAGGACCAGTGCTTGTAGGGAAAATGCCTGCTGAACCTAGGGGTCTGGACCTGTAAGAAATCTTAACAGTCTGCAGAGAGTTTGCTTTTTCTTCCATCTTTTTTAAGACCTCTTCTGCTTTAGTGCCAAACAAGTTATCTTTGTGCAAGGGTGCATCCAACAATTTTGATTCAACATGGTCTGGCAGGGGTTGTTCCTTAAGCCATGCATGTCTTCTAATGACAGATCCTGTGACTGCTGCCCTGCAAGAAGCTTCTAAGGCGTGAAAACCACAGTGCAAATTGTGCTTAGTTACTTGACCAGCAGAATGCATTAAGTCCTGTAAATCTTTAGATTCTGCCCATGCAGGAACGGAGGAAATTTTTTAAGGAGTTACAAGGTATGTTGCTGATACTTAAGCATATGGAACTGACAAATTTAGTGCCCTGATAGCAACAGTAGCGGAGGTGTATACTTTTTTACCCCATCTGTCCAGTGCTCGGGAATCCCTGTCTGAGGGGGGTGGGATTCTTAGCTGAGGTTGCTTTAATCCCTTTAGGGTCTTGAGTAATGACCTCCAGGTCAGCTGTTGGATTTTTAAAAAGATATTTGTGAGAGTCAGGGACTCTGTAGTACCTGTCTGGTATTCTAGGAGCAGGAGGGAGGGCGTATGGAGTCAAGTTGGATTCAAGGAAGACATCATCCACCATATCTAGGACTGGGGATGGCTAAGAGCCTGTGTTGTGGAAGGTCCAGGAACTCTCAGAGTCTCTTTTTAGACTGTGGGTAGTCTTGACTCTCCCCATTGGAAATGCTCCCTTAAGGTATGCAGGGTTTCCCCAAAGGAAAAATCCTCTGGTGGATAGGCTGAAGGAATGGATTCCTCTGCATCAGAATCCTCATATGTGGAGACGGACTGCATGTCTTCATAGTCAGATGCATAGGATTCATTTGACTCTTGTTCAGACAAAACTAGTGGAGATGGATCTCTTTTCCTTTTTAATGGAGTGGCTTGGCTTCCCCTAATCAGCATGATAAGGTCTTCGGCCATTTTAAGCATTTAAGACTGAGGCAAGGGAGCAGGGGCCTGAGAATGGGTAGTTGGTTTCTTGGGTGTGGTTCAACCCCTGGGCCTAAGGAACTCTGTTGTTTTCGAAAGAACGGTAGCCGTGAAAGAAGGTGTCAGTTTATGTCAGGATTCGGTGTTGCGACGGACTTCCTCGGAAGCCAGTGCCTGCACAGCGGCTCCAGACCCATCCAAGGTAGAGAGGACCACAGGATCCTTAGACAAAGAAGAGTTCTGCGGCATACCGGACTCTGAAAGGGTCTCAGTAGCAGCCTGCGAATTAACTGAAGTGGGCATCAGGGGCTGCAAAAGCGCCTCACTGAGTTCAAGAGGATTGACAACCAACTTAACGGAAGCGTCGAAGGTTTGGTCCTGTGTGGTCTGTCTCTGTCTTTACCTTTACGTTTTTTCAGAAGATCTGCTGTCAGATGGCTTACTGCAGCCATATCAGAATTCGAGGACTGCAAACGGAAATATCTGGCTACAATAAGGGCCTGACGACAAATAGTTCTGGTGTTAAAGTACAGAAGTGACAACGAGGGATGTCGTGGTCTGGGCCTACAGAAGTGACGCAGTAAGAGTGGAAGTCCCGGTGTGGTATTTGCTTTCCACAGGCGAGACAATTAACTTTTTCTCACATCGGTTAGTGCAAGAAAAAAGGATCCCCAGTGGGGTACTTAGCTTTCAAAGACTTCAACTTCAATTTGGAAACAAAACTCGGGTAGCGGCCGACCGGCACTTATGCGAACTGCTTCTGCTTCGGGTTCCATCGCAAGAAAGACTGATGTAATGACATCGGATGCCTTCCTTTATACCACTGACAACCTGACGGCAGTCCTCAAGTGACAGCAACTGATGCCAAAATACTAAGTCTCTGGTATTCAGGTCGGCCGAGGGCTACCCTGGCAGGGATAAACCAAATGTGATGACTGCAACAGTGAAACACGAAGAACATCTAACTGCCCAGTCGGACAGTGGACTAGGTAGAGCAAAATTATGTCCTCCAGACTGGTGGAATGCAACAGTCTGCCCAGTGGGACCATAGTCTAGGATGTGCATTAGGGTACCCCACAGACAGGAAGAAGGAATGCAGTGGGATGGTGGGAGGTAAGCAATACTGCAACATGGGAGAGGATGACATCTATGGTTACTGTAAGATTTTACACAACTATTCTATGTCCTTCTATTCCCATGTTGCAGTATTCTTACTGTGGGAGAGTACCACAACTTAGGAAGGGTGAAGGGTGGAGGTAGAGGTAGCCAATTCCAGAAATCCCTGCAGGATTGCCCTAGCAAAACCTGCTCTGAAGATATGATCCAACTTGTAGTGTCTGGTAAATGTGTGTATAGTGGACCAGGTGGCTGCCTCCAGGATGGAGTCTGTCTCTAGGCTCCTGCAGAAGGCCTTGGAAGATGCTACACCCCTAGTAGAGTGTGCTCTTATCCCCTGAAGTAAATCCTTGCCATAGTAGCAGAAGCAAATAGCTTTCCTGATCAAACAGGAGATTGTTTGGAGTCTGCCTTGCCCAGGGCCCTAAGGTGAAAGGATAAAAAGAGCTGATTAGATTTTCTAATGGTCTTCGTTTTGTCCAAGGAAAACCTTTTCTGCCTGCGAACATCCAGGGAATGGAGAATTCTCTCACTGTTACTGGCAGGAGAGGGAAAGAAGGTGGGCAGGTGAATGGACTGATTTAATTGACCACTTTGGGCATGAAGGAAGGGTTGGTGCACAGGGTTACCCAATCTTTGTGGAAGATGGTATAAGGGGGAACATGCCATGAGAACCTGTAACTCTGATACCCTTCTGGCTGAAGTGAGAGCTACCAGCAGGATTGTTTTCCATGTGCACATTTATGGTGATCTAGAACTAGCTGCCTCAAATGGGGCCAGTGTGAGTTTTTCCAGGATAAAGTTTAGGTCCCAAGGCGGTAGGATAGGCTTCCTCGGTGGTCTGATGTGTAAGACTCCCTTTCAAGAACAATTTAACATCTAGCCTGGAGAGTAAAAGGGGGTCTAGGGGTAAGCAGGCAAAGATAGCAGAAAGGTGCACTTTCACTGACGAGTATGAAAGGCTTATCTTGATAAGCTCACATACATATGCTAGGACAAGAGGTACATCCACTAGAAAAGGATTCTTAAGCCTTTGGAGACACCATTTGGAGAATATTTCCCATTTTAGAATGTAGAATCTCCTTGTGTTAGGTTTCTTGGCCTCCCTCAGGACATAAAGCATATCCTCAGAGTAGTGGTGTCTGAAGGGTATTAAAAGTTCATCACCCACAGTGTTAGACACAGCATCTCCAGATGAGAGTATATGAGAGTTCCCTTCTGCTGTGTGAGTAGGTCCACCTTGTGGGGTAACTTGTGGTGATTGTCCTTGGCAAGGGATATTAGAAGGGGGATCCAATGCTGCCTTGGCTAACAGAGAGTCACTAGAAAGATTTTTGGATTGGCCCTCCTGCTTTTCAGGAGGACATTTTGAATGAGAGGAAAGGCATACAAAATCGTCCCTTCCAAGAGATGGTGAAGGCATCCACTCTCCAAGGCTAGAGGGGGGTGGTCCTGTATACAGAATTTTTTCTGTTGCCTGTTCTGGGGAGAGGCAAATAAGTCTATTTGAGGTGTGCCCCACTGGTGGACAATGTCTAGAAAAACTTCTCTGTGCAACTTCCACTCATGATTCAGAGAGAATAATCTGCTGAGAGAATCCGCTTGGTGGTTGTCCTGAAATAGGATGTAGACTACCTCCAGAGAGGAGTTGTTTAATGAGACTACATCCCAAGTCTGTATTGCTAGCCTGCAGAGGAGGTAAGACTTGGTCGCCCCTGTTTGTTGATATACCACATGATCGTGGTGTTGTCTGTGAAGATTTGAAGGGGACCTGGCTGTATAAGGGGGAAGAAGGCTTTTAGGGCTAGATGAACTGCACTCATCTCCCTTACACTGATGTGTTTTTTCAGGAGGTGTACCCGTCAGCGTTCTTGCACCTTGAGGCCCTTCATAGTAGCCCCCCCCCAGCCCAGATCTGAGGCATCTGTGTGCATATGTTGAATTTTTGTAGGTGGTAGTAGAGGAAGGCCCGAGTTCATTTGAACCTGTTGAATCCACCACTGTAGTTCTGACTTGAGGCAGGGTACGAAGGGGATCTGGAAGTCTAGAGGGTGGCTGTGTTGGGACCACACATTCTTCAGATACCACTGTAGCTTCCTCATGTGCATCCTGGCTAGTGGAAGCATGGGAATAGTAGCTGCCATAAGACCCAGATGTTGCATGAGTTGTCTTGCTGATAGTTGTTGGGTCTGGATAAGATCCTGGAAGTGGTCTGTTAGAGAAAGCACTTTGACTGGAGGGAGGAATGCCTTCATCAGGTCTGTTCGGATCCTGCATCCCAGGAAGGTTTTGTTCTGCTCTGGTGCAAGGAAGACTTGAGGAAGTTGAGGGTGAATCCTAACCCTTGTAGTAGAGACATGGAAAACTGCAGATGATTTTTTAGGGTGCTTTCTTTCTCTGCCAGAATGAGTATGTCATTTAGGTAGGGATAGATATGCATGCCCTTGGTCCTGCAGTAGGCTACGGCGGGAGCTAGGCATTTGGTGAAGACCCTGGGTACAGTGGACAAACCAAAGGGCAAGGCAATAAACAAAGTGAGAACAGGGCCCAGCAATGTACTTTCTGTGAGTGGGCTGTACAGGCATATGGAGGTAGGCTTCCTTTAGGTCTAGAGTGGCCATGAACGCTTGCATGGCAGTAGTTGGAGAGGGGGTCTAAAGGGATAGCATTCTGAAGGAAGGGACCTTTAGGAAGCGGTTTAGAAAAGACAAGTCCAGAACTGGCCTCCATGGTCCACCCTTTTTTCGGTACCATGAATAGTCTTGAGTAGAAACCTTTTCTTTCTTGTCCTGAGGGGCAGGTTCTATTGTTCCATGAGCCAGTAGATCCTGTATAATGTGAGGGATAAGGTGCAGTTGGTTTAAAGGGCTGTCTGTGGGTAGACTGAGAAGGAGTGGGCCTGGAAGAGGTTTGTCTCCTGTTACCTTTTCTATGCCTGGACAAAGGAGTAGCAGCAGTGGAAGGGGTTCTGTGGACATAGGAAGTCTTAGCTGGATAATTTCTGTAGTATTTTGGTATAGGAGACACTAGGAGGTGCTTAATGTCTTGAAACTTCTTGCTCTTCTCCTGAAGGTTCTTAAACAGTTCAGCAGACCGTTTGCCAAACAGGAGGTTGTGATCTAGTGGGTATTCTAGAATTTTAGATTTAAAATCTTCAGGCAATGGCTGTAGCCGGAGCCATGAATATCTGCGAAGCACAGATGCAGATACAGCAGATCTAGCAGAGGCCTCTGCTGCATCATAACTGCATCTTATCGAGTGCCTGGTTACCCGGGATGGCAGGGTCAGTTTTGATGCTACTTCTGTCTTGTTGGGAGAGTCGGGCAGGGAGGATAGAAGTGTAGATGCCTGGGATACCAAATCCAAGGCATACCTAATCATATGGGTTTGGTAGTAAATGTCTCTGAAGGCTAGGGTGGAAGAGATATCAACCTTCTTGCCCAGCCTGTCCATATTCTTGCTATCCTTGTCAGCAGGCAGAAGAGACAAGGATAGGATCAGTCTTGACTGCTTTTCAGGGGCCACAGCTATGACTGCAGGGTCTGCCAAGGGGATTTTCACCAGAAATTTGTGGTCATCAGGCACCTTATAGAAACAATCAGGTCTCTTAGGAGCAGGTGGTTGAGAGTCTGAAATTTTAGATGGTGAAGCAAATGCATTTAGGTATGCAGGAATCACTGGGGGGGATGGGAGATTCAACTTGCAGCAACTCAATGCATCTTTTTTGAGTTTCAGTCATTTGGGAAGTATCCCATCTGAAATATTCTTTAATATTAGTAATGGTCTCTCCAAAAGTGATATCTTCTGGAGGAGAGTCCCATTCTATGGATTGATCATCTGGCGAATAATATTCCAGAGGAGAGGCTATTTGAGATGAGTAAGTAAAAGACTCATCTGATGATGATGAAGAAAAAATATCCTCCTCTTCTTCCTGAGGAGTGGGAGGGAGAACAGAGGTAGCTGAAGCAAGCCTAGGGATAAGCACCGGGATAGTAGAAGGTGAGGATGCTGAGGGCCTAAGGGCCATGAAGGCCTGCATCAAGGACTGAGTAAATGATTGCCAGTCAGGAATTCCTTCCAAAGAGGAAGATGTTTGTTTTTTTGCTTTCTTTTCACAAGGTTGCTTTGGGAGAAGGCCTAGTTGCAGGGGCCTGAGCTAAAAGAGAAAATTTGGATTTCTACATCCCAGACGGGTGTCTGGTAGAGCCTGGTTCCCCCTCGAGTTCGGTAGAGACAGACGTCTGAATAACCTCCATAGCCGGTACTTCAGAAGCAGCTTCCTCAAGGAGAACTGATAAAGTAGACTGTTCTAGCGGGAGTCTCTCAACCCCTAAATCGGCAGCTGGTGGGGTGTCTGATGGAGGGGCAGTGGTAGTAAGACGTGAAAGTTTGGCTTTTTCTTGTGGTGGCTCCACCTGGGCAGCTGACTCGGGATCCATCTTAAGCGATACCATTTTTAAGTCTCTGGTATTCCGGGTACAGATTAAGAGTGGCCAGACAGGCTTCTAAATGTTTTTGGGACAAAGGATTGGCAAACGGCACAGGGCATATAGTCGTTTTCCTCGCCTAAAATGAATACACAACAGCCACTGGTGTCCTTATGCAGAATTTGATGTCCATATCAGCATTTACCCTTCTTATCGGACATCGGTTAAGAAAAAAACAGCTAACCAAGCTCGAGCAATAATAAATTTTAAGAATTCCCCAACGGGGTACTTCGCTTTAGATGTCTTGATAGTTGGAGTGATGCGATTGATCTGATGTTCGATTGCGGCAGAAAAGTTCTGAGGTCTGTGTGTGCAGACGTCACATTTTAGGCTCCTGGTTTATGGTATTGCATGTGATGTCCCACACACCAACAGCAACCAGGCTTAAGCTTTTGCATAGGAGCAGACGTTCAGGTCACCTGAGGTGGAGAATCCCACAGTAAGAATACTGCAACATGGGAATAGGACATTAAATACTCCTGACATTAGTTGATATTCTTACTCCAACCACCTAATCAATAAAAAAGGGTTTATTGCCATGGATATGAACTATCTCTGTTACCAGCATGGTGGAGATGAGTATCCAGAAACAATGTAAAAACTTCCTCATGTTTACTGAGGAGCAGTTAATTCTCAAACAAACTGATATGCTGTGTGTGAGATGTATTTACACAATGTCACTGCAGGCAAATCTCTCATTCAAAAGCATTCAATGTCAATCCAGTTGTCAGTAGTACACATGCTGCTCACATCACAAAGTTAAAAGCAGACATAGGGACCCACATATGTTGAGGCACTTAAAATGTAACCTTCCTAAGCCCCAAAAACCTCCTAGGTGAAGTAGACATAACAAATATCCTCAGCAACACCAAATACACTCTTTCAAAACAATACTGACATCAAAACAAACACGTCTCATGGAGCTTCTAATTCTAAGCCCATAAGGCAAGCCACCACACAATCCAACATTCTGGTCACTGGCAACTCCACTGTGAGACACACTGACATCCCTCTCACCAGGATGAGAAAGGGGAAAGTCATGGTCAACTGCTTATCAATGGCCTGGATCCACCACATTATGCATGCACTCAGGTCACTAGACCAGAAATACCAGTATGACTCAGTCATAGTCCATGTAGGTGTAAATGACCTGAGACATACCGGTCTAGACTATATGAAGAGACGCACATCACTGATGTCTCAGAATGTCTGCCCCAGGCTGGTATAAGCCTAGCACTGACCAGTATTTTACCTTCTCCAAGAATGACGCCACAATGCAAACAGAAGATGTCTGACTTTAATAATTGGCTTAGTTTGTAGGGTCATTCTAAGGGGGTGCAATATTTGTCAGCATGGAAGGAAATGGTCAACAGACCATGCTGCTTTGCCAGGGATGGGCTGCACCTCACCCCTCTAGACTTTTGAATATTAGCTAAAACATTGTCCTTCCTCATAGTGCAATTTTCAGGCAATGCCAAACTGAAAGTACTTCCACCATAACAAATAACAACCAAGAAAACCTAAAAGGTATTACTGCTCAATATTAACAGTCTAAAAAACCTCCACTCCCTACAAGCTCTCCTCACCTTAGAGGATGTGGACGTTGTGCAATCACGGAGACATGGTTTAAAGGTGTGGACAGCACACTGACAATGTAAGGTTATAATGCTTTCCACATATTTAGACCAGCTAGTACACAGACAAGGACTAAAGGTGGAGGTTTCTCATTTTACATAAAACAATATGCCTCAAGGGTGGTCAAACAGGACAATGCACTTGAGCTTCTCCATGTTCAAGTCATCATGGGTAAAATCCTTGCAAGCTACAGGCCCCTCATCTATGACCTACGAAACACATAATATGTGATCTGATGTCAATTTTCATTCTTCCTCAGTGTATGGGTTCAACTCAGATACCCTGATCTGACTTGGCCATTATTCAAGCTCGTGGCCACCATCAAACTCTCAAGCTCCTTCCCTACCCATAATGCACCAACAAACTCACATGCTCCTTCCCTACCCATAACGCACCACACCTAATATCCCTCAGATCTTGTCTGCTTTAGAGGTCAGACGTGGTCACCTTCAACTTTCAAGTTTTCTATGAAAGACAAGTTATTTCTTTCTTTCTAACTTTACCAAATAACTTCAGATTAAATTTGAAGATAGACTTTTCTCCTATACTTCTGACAAAAACCTCTTTCCCTTTTTAAATTGTTTTGTAACCATTAATGAAGAAAACATCTGAATTGGAATAAAATCCCAAACTGAACTTTTTTTATTTATTAAATCAACATCCAGTAAGCGCTTTAGTTTTCTGCTTTGGTATCAGTGTTTTACAACTATTGGTAGCTTCCTTTTACGTACAAGATTTTATTGTAGTTCTTACCATACCATTGCCTACAATCTTGGTGTACATTGTTTAGGAATAAGTTTGAGTGGACAGGAAAGAATAAATTGATTTTAAAGGCTTTCCTGACATTTTATTTTTCCAAAGCCTTTGCTGGGGTTTAACCCCCAAACAAAATGTAAAGACCCATCTAAAGGTCTAGATTATCGGCTCTCTAGTCCTTGTTTCTTCAGGACTGCAAAGTAAGAACAAAAACTGGATCCAAAGCTACTTCAGGATGCAACCGTCAGTGGATCCAACCACACATTTCTTTAGAACCTGAACAAAAGAAGAATTAATTTAATAATGAAAGGCTTACTTGCAGAACATTGCTGGAGGCCGATATTCAGGGACCCTTCAAAAGGTCCAGGCATTCAAATTCTTTGACCTCAACTTCATTCTGAACAAAAAGAGAGTCAGAAACAGTTCGGATCCAGCCATCTCAGATCAGACGTCGCAAAGATCTTCTCCAGATCCCAAGTCCTCCTTGGATCTGACAGGTTAGACTCCTATGATGGATTCTAAGTTTTCGGATCAGACAGACAATTTTTAACTCCAGAGAAAAAAAAAGTTATGTACTCAAAGTGACATTCCATCTATGTTGTCCATTTTCATTTTTTTCCTCACATATGGGTTCGGATCTAATCCCTTGGGTCAGACTAGGCCATTGCAATAGTTTGTGGCAACCAAAAAAGATTTCGAGCTCCCTACCCACAATGCCTCTCTTCCAATTACCTCAGATCTTGTTTGCTGATAACCAAGAAAAATAATGAAACAGAGAAAAACCTTAGATAAGGGTAAGACCATTCTTGGCTTTTGCAATAGCCAATCATCAAATTTAGGTCAACTTGCTCATATACAAACTAAGAAAGGGACAGGGGGATGGTGGGTGGGTTGTTGATGAAAAAATGAAGATGGACAATACAGATGGAATGCTATGGTGAAGTACATAACTATTTTATCGGATGCCAATTTTCATTTTATCCTTAAATATGGGACAGAGTCCCCAGCTACCTTTTTCCGGAGTGCCTTATGGAAGGATATTCTTCAAAACCACTGAACCAAAGAAGGCCTTATCCCTAGAGAGCAAATCCAACCTGTAATGAGTAATGAAATTATGAGGGGTAGCCCAAGTTGCTGCTGTGCAAATCTCATCCATGGACGCTCTAGACTGAAAAACTGAAAAGGTGTCCACGGCTCTAGTGGAATGAACTCTAACAGTTTTTGGCAGCTCTAAGCCTAGTCTCTTGTGAGTAAAAGATATGCAATCTGTAATCTATTTAGCTAGAGTCACCTTGGTCACTGGAGGATCCAATCTATTTTCTGAGAAGGATACAAATAACTGACTTTGTTTTCTTAAGTCCTTTGTTCTATGAAGGTAAAATGTAGCTGTCAATGAACATCTAACAAATGCAACAAATATTCACCTTTACTGGTGAAGTTTGGGAAGAAAACTGGTAGATTAATGGATTGGTTGATAGTATTTTCTGAAACTACCTTCAGTAAGAATGAAGGATTAGTACATAAAGTGACCTGTCTTTGTGGAAGGCAAAGTATGGTGGTTGGGATGACAAGGCCCGGATCTCAGATATTCTTCTTGAAGATGAGATGGCTACCAAGAATATGGTTTTCCAAGAAATTTAAGTTGACAGGTAGCCGCTGGTTTATAGAGAGGCTGTATAATTTTCAGTAATACCAAATTTAAGTCCCAAGGTGGTGAAGGATCGATATAAGGGGGCTTGAGTAAGGCAGTTCCTCTCAAGAATACTTTACATAGCTTATGTGAAGCGAGGGAGGAACCGTCAAATCCAATGTGAAAATTAGAAATTGCAGCTAGCTGCACTTTTATTGTAGAATAAGCTGCCCCTCGTTAAACAACATGTTAACTCCAGAAAAGTGTGGATAACAGCTGAAAAAGTGTTGAGACCAATGTATGAATCTCCTCCATTTACTGTTATAAAACTTTCATGTCAACTGCTTATGGGAGGATAACAGAATATGATGAAGTGGCACAGAGAGCATAGGTTGTCTGGCTATCAACAGAACTGGAGATACCAAGCTGTCAGCTTCAGACTTTGAAAGTTCTGATGAGGCATTCCTGTTGGGTGGGACAGAAGATCTGAAATTGGATTCAGAATACATGGTTTCCGACAAAGAAATGGAAACCAGATTTGATGAGGCCAGTATGGGGCAATGAGGATTACTTCTCACTTCAAACTGTTTGCTTTCTGAAGAAATTTTGGGATTAATGGAGTTGGTGTAAAAGCATACAATAGATGGGGAGGCGAACTGCGAGTGAGAGAATCCCTCAGGTACTCCCCTCTTGAGGGGATCAGGGTAAAGCAGCTGGTGGACTAGTTGTTCAAAGGAGATGTAAAAGGTTGCAACAAGGCTGGCCACACTTGTGGAATATACTTTCTGCCACTTTCTGATTGAGGGATGACTCGTGAGGCATAATAATGGATCTGCTCGATTTGTCGGCTATCATATTTGATTTTCCTGGAATGTGCATTGCTACGAGAAAGCAGTTGGACGAGATCACTCACTGCCACACTCTTGAGAGTCTCTCGACATAATGGGTATGATCTAGTTCCCTCTTGTTTGTTGATGTACCAGACTACCAACATGTTGCCTGATTGAATCGCAAATGTCCGCAGAGGGAGAGCACTCTGAAAGGCTTGCAGCGCTAGTAGCATAGCTCTCATCTCTAGGGCATTTATGTGCATCTTTTTTTCCCCAGATAATGCCCACCCTATCTGGGAAGTGTCCGTTGTCACTGTGGCCTTGGGGAGAGGGGGAACAACCAGGTGACCTTGTATAAGTTGATCTAATTGAATCCACCATGAAAGATCCTTTTTGCAAGTGTCCATAATTCTTATTGGGGCTGACATAGGTTAGTGAAGGACACACCACTGTACTGTGAGAAGCCACTGTAAGACTCATGTGGAATTTCGCTAGTGGAACTAGTATTATTGCTGCTGCCATATATACCCTTGAATTGTGTATCAACTTTCTGACTATCTCTTATGGTCACCACTCTAGATGATGGGAGATGTGATACCATCACGACTGTTTCTAGTAGGGTCTAGGTGTGTATTCTCATAATTTACGAAACCAAAAAGTAAAAACAAACTGTAGACACGCTCTTCGGAACAGCAAAGAGTCTGCAAGCCAGAAAATCCTGAACGCTGTTTTATTGATTAAAATAAAGTTAGCGTTTTCGCCACTCAGAAGGAGAAGCTTCTTGAGAGAAAAATGTTCAAAAAGGCGCCAAAACTTTTTGAACATTTAAATACATACACATATTTGACACATATTACATCACTTCCTAGTTACCGCAGGGTATAATAAAATACCATGTTTCCTTAAAGGACAATTTCCTTTATAAGCAATGGATTTATACAATGATAATTGAAATATATTATGATAAATTCATTATTCCCAAAAGAACAGTACATCCAGAAACTTAGAATATTTACAAAAAATAATAATGAAAACCACAGGAGAAAGTAAAATTGCATAAACATCACATGGTGGTAAAACAAAACCAAAAATCAATATTCCCATGATATACTCGTAAAAACAAAACATATAAAAATATAAAAATGTAATGCAAATTGCATAACTCTATGAAAGACCAAGAGGATCTTAAAAAATTTTAGACTTAGAGGTTATTAAAGATGCTTAAAATGTTTTTAATGTTATTTTTGATATTAATTTTATTGCCAATGTTTAATGTCAGATAGATGGTGAAAAAAACATCACCTTAAATAAGCCTTATATTTCAATACTGGGGCAATGTTACAGCTCTCATTTAACCCTGGGAGATTGAAGGCATCTAATCTGAGTTGCCATTCAAGCTCCTGGTTCTCTAATAAGAGGGATAAAGGGCCACCACAGATTGTAGATGGCATATGATCAATGCCCATAAACTGGAAACTATGTCCTGGGTTATTTACTATATGCTTAGCTAGTGCGTTGTCACTTTTACAATTTTTAATAGCGTAACAATGTTGGTAAACACGCTCTCTAAATTTTCTATCGGTTTTACCGACATAAAAAACTGAGCAACAAACACAAAAAGCAATGTAAATAACTGACTTAGTTTCACAGTTGATTTTAAATTTAATGTCGTATTTGATATCCCTTATACAAAATGTGCTACCGGTGGGAATAACTTTACACCAGTTGCAGAATCCACAAATAAAAGAACCTTTAAGTCTGTTAAGGGGATTAGACCCTGAGCCCCTTTGTAATAATTCTTTGATGTTACTTCCTCTTTTATAAACTATCCGAGGTTTCATTCCTAGTTTATCAGCTAGAGAGGGATTGCTAGAAATAAAATGCCAATTTTTTTGAATAATTTCTAAAATTTGTTTAGAATTGTTATTAAATGTAGTAATGAAACTCAAGGAAATAGGGACCATCGTATCAATAGTACCCATATTGGCACTATAAGAAACACTCGAATTTATCATATCTTCCCCTATGTTTCGTGGAACCAGAACTTCTTGGTTAAGCAGTGGTTTGTAAATCCCATTACATCTCTTGTATTCTACCTCTTCTATTAGTTCATCAACTAAGGCATGAGGGTATCCTCGGTTGGTGAACATGCCTTTTAGAAATGAACATTCGATGGAAAAGTCAGATGGCTTACTACACATTCTTACCGCCCTGACTAATTGTCCTTTGACAATAGCCCTCTTTTGCTTAAAAGGGTGGGAGCTCGAAAAATGAAGGAAGGAGTTGACATATGTTTCCTTCCTAAAAATTTTGGACTGGAATTTAAAATTGGCTCTATCCTTGATTAATTTCACATCTAAATAATCAATCCCTTCACTCGAAAAATTATATGTGAACTTGAAAAAAGTTGTAGTTTGGTTAAGATAGTCTACAAATGATTGCGCCAAATGTACATCCCCTTTAAAAAGGATAAATGCATCGTCTAAAAAACGAGTGTAGTAACAAATGTGTTGCATCCAGTCCGAGTTGTCAAAGATGTGATGTTCCTCCCAGTAAGCCATGAACATGTTCGCTACACTGGCCCCACAGGGGGAGCCCATAGGAAGCAACGGAATGGATTGGTCTACTTTTACGGGAGTTAAAAGCCCCTATAAACGAAATCGACAATATTACAGAGCTCCTTGATATTGTACTCACCTCCAACTTTTTTCTGTTCGAGAAAGAATACTACATTCAAAAACAGGGGGTGGCTATGGGCTCCCCCTGCGGGGCCAGTGTAGCGAACATGTTCATGGCTTACTGGGAGGAACATCACATCTTTGACAACTCGGACTGGATGCAACACATTTGTTACTACACTCGTTTTTTAGACTATGTATTTATCCTTTTTAAAGGGGATGTACATTTGGCGCAATCGTTTGTAGACTATCTTAACCAAACTACAACTTTTTTCAAGTTCACATATAATTTTTCGAGTGAAGGGATTGATTATTTAGATGTGAAATTAATTAAGGATAGAGCCAATTTTAAATTCCAGTCCAAAATTTTTAGGAAGGAAACATATGTCAACTCCTTCCTTTATTTTTCGAGCTCCCACCCTTTTAAGCAAAAGAGAGCTATTGTCAAAGGACAATTAGTCAGGGCGGTAAGAATGTGTAGTAAGCCATCCGACTTTTCCATCGAATGTTCATTTCTAAAAGACATGTTCACCAACCGAGGATACCGTCATGCCTTAGTTGATGAACTAATAGAAGAGGTAGAATACAAGAGATGTAATGGGATCTATAAACCACTGCTTAACCAAGAAGTTCTGGTTTCAAGAAATATAGGGGAAGATGTGACAAATTCGAGTGTTTCTTATAGTGCCAATATGGGTACTATTGATACGATGGTCCCCATTTCCTTGAGTTTCATTACTACATTTAATAACAATTCTAAACAAATTTTAGAAATTATTCAAAAAAATTGGCATTTTATTTCTAGCAATCCCTCTCTAGCTGATAAACTAGGAATGAAACCTCGGATAGTTTATAAAAGAGGAAGTAACATCAAAGAATTATTACAAAGGGGCTCAGGGTCTAATCCCCTTAACAGACTTAAAGGTTCTTTTATTTGTGGATTCTGCAACTGGTGTAAAGTTATTTGCATCGGTAGCACATTTTGTATAAGGGATATCAAATACGACATTAAATTTAAAATCAACTGTGAAACTAAGTCAGTTATTTACATTGCTTTTTGTGTTTGTTGCTCAGTTTTTTATGTCGGTAAAACCGATAGAAAATTTAGAGAGCGTGTTTACCAACATTGTTACGCTATTAAAAACTGTAAAAGTGACAACGCACTAGCTAAACACATAGCAAATAACCCAGGACATAGTTTCCAATTTATGGGCATTGATCATATACCACCCACAATTCGTGGTGGCCCTTTATCACTCTTATTAGAGAATCGGGAGCTTGAATGGCAACTCAGATTAGATGCCTTCAACCTCCCAGGGTTAAATGAGAGTTGTAACATCACCCCAGTATTGAAATATAAGGCTTATTTAAGGTGATGGTTTTTTCACCATCTATCTGACATTAAACATTGGCTATAAATTCAATATTAAAAATAACATTAAAAACATTTTAAGCATCTTTAATAACCTCTAAGTCTAAAATTGTTTAAGATCTTTTTGGTCTTTCATAGAGTTACGCAATTTACATTACATTTTTATATTTTTATATGTTTTGTTTTTACGAGTATATCATGGGAATATTGATTTTTGGTTTTGTTTTACCACCATGTGATGTTTATGCAATTTTACTTTTTCCTGTGGTTTTCATTATTATTTTTTGTAAATATTCTAAGTTTCTGGATGTACTGTTCTTTTGGGAATAATTAATTTATCAGAATATATTTTAATTATCATTGTATAAATCCATTGCTTATAAAGGAAATTGTCCATTAAGGAAACATGGTATTTTATTATACCCTGCGGTAACTAGGAAGTGATGTAATATGTGTCAAATATGTGTATGTATTTAAATGTTCAAAAAGTTTCAGCGCCTTTTTGAACATTTTTCTCTGAAGAAGCTTCTCTTTCTGAGTGGCGAAAACACTAACTTTATTTTAATCAATAAAACAGCGTTCAGGATTTTCTGGCTTGCAGACTCTTTGCTTTTCCGAAGAGCGTGTCTACATTCTCATAATTTACTGTAATACCTAACAAAGAACAAATTCAAAGAACCATGTCTTTTACTTCTGGAAGCAGACGTCTGGTCGGGTCGGTTATGAGCCAGTCGTCTAAATATAGAAACACTTGGAATCCTTGCTGTCCAAGTGAGCTGCTACTACTGCCATACATTTGGTGAACACTCTGTGGGCAGTGCTCTGAACTGGTAGTGACAGTCTCCCAGCTGGAAGCATAAATGACTTCTGGATTGCCTGGCCATATTTATATGGTAGCATGCATCCTGAAGGTCTAGCGAGCACATCCAATTGTCCTTTTCCAAGAATGGACTGAACTGTGACCACCCGGAATTTGCTCCTCTGAAATGATTTGTTCAATCTGCAGAGATCCAAAATTGGTCTCCAGCTCACAGCCTTTTTTGGTACCAGAAAGAACCTTGAGTAAGTACTGCATCCTCTCTGGTCTGGTGGGACTTCTTGGATGACTCATTTGTCTGGCAGCTTTTGTATCTGGATGGCTGCTTGCTCCCTTTGACTGGGTGGAACATCTGGGAGTTTTTTGCTTTGGGGCAGTGGAAGGAAAAAGGGAATATAGCATCCTCTGCACATTATCCTCTGCACCCTTCTGCCATTTATGTTTAGCCAGGCTCTCAGGTGCAGGGATAGTCGACCCCTGATTGCCTCCAGAGAACAGCAATTGGACCTCTATTCAGGAGGACTGGAAGGCTTCCCAAAGAAGGTATCTCTGGACTCTTGATGATGCTGAGACCCTTTGCTGCGGGGGCAGTGTCTTCCATCATTGTTCCCCCCTCTGCCCCTGGGGGAACTTTCACCATGTGTTTCAGGAAAAGACCCTTGTGATTTTCTGAACCACATCTTTCCACTACTCCTCTGATTTTCTGACTACGGTCTTTGGGGAGTGGAAAAACGACACCCACAGCAGAAAGGGTCTTCCCATCTTTCTTGTACCTGGACAGCATATCTCTGACTTTTGGGCCAAACACGGAAGTGCTGTCAAACGTAGCACTGACGAAGATTTAAAGGGCTCAGTAAAAGTTGCACAAGCACACCCAGGGTTTGCCTCCTCATAGAGATACCTGAACCTGTAGATCTACTCGCCCCTTCGGCTGCATGCAAAATGAGCCTCATGGAGGGGTTTGCAGTAGCATGCAGGGTGGCCAGCTGGGAGGTAAACAAATCCTGTACCTCTTCAGACACAGCCCCTGAGAGAGTATCCAACAGCTCCTCGATCAGATCCCTCTGCAATCTGGTAACAAGCCAAGCTGCTGGATCAAAAGCACAGTGGAAGAATAAATGCTGAAATCAATGTAAATAAATTAGAAGTTATGTACCTACCATAACGTTCCATGTTAGTTGTCTTCTCTCGCCTTCTTTCTTGCTGGATGGGTTCGGAGCCGATCCTCGGCTCCGACTCGGCACTTGCTTTAGCTTGAGAACTCCTTTTACCAGCTCGAGGCAACCCTATATCCCATGATGCAAGGCGGAACTACCTCAGATCTCGTTTGGTAGCTAACCTACCCTGCTAAGGACTAACCTAACATAATTAGGAAAACAAGTTCATAATAAGAGTCCTCATATGAAGGCTCAGGAGGAAAACAACCTGATAGGAACTCTTCAAGATCTGTCCAGGCCAGGGGGAAGGAGGGAGGGACGCAAGAAAGAAGGCGAGAGAAGACAACTAACATGGAACGTTATGGTAGGTACATAACTTCTAAATATTAAGTTGTCAATCTCGCCTTCATTCTTGCTGGATGGGACCGCGTCCCTAGCACCTGTATCCCGGGTGGCTCAATGGAACAGACTCTTGAGAACTGTGGAACCAAAACTGGCCCTGTCTCTGGAGGCCAAGTCTAACTTGTAATGAGAGACAAAGGTATGAGGCGTGGCCCAAGTAGCTGCTGCACAAATGGTATCAATGGGTAGTCTATCCTGAAAGGCTGCAGAAGTGGATAGACTCCTGGTTGAGTGTGCTTTTGGTTTAGAAGACAGCTGCTTGCCTCTGAGAGAGTACACATAGGAAATGGTGGAAGTCAACCATCTGGATAAGGTCACTTTAGAAACTGGAAGACCTATCCTGTTTTCTGCATAGGAGACAAATAATTGGTCCGATTTCCTGAATTGTTTAGTTCTATGCAAATAGTACCTGAGCTGACGATGGACATCCAAAAAATGAAGCTTCTGTTCAGCTCTGTCGGAATAGTTTGGGAAAAAGACTGGTAGATCTATAGATTGGTTAATATTGGTTTGAGACACAACTTTGGGGAGAAAGGACGGGTTCGTTCTTAAGGATACCCTGTCCTTATGAAAAACCAAGTAAGGGGAACGAATGCAGAGAGCTTGAATCTCCAAACCCTTCTTGCTGAAGTGACAGCCAGTAAGAATATAGTTTTCCAGGTCAATAACTTCAAAGAACATGAAGCAGACGGTTCGAAGGGAGGTAGCATCAAGGATGCCAACATTAAGTTTAGATCCCATTGCGGAGGAGGATGATTTATAGGCGGCTTTAGGAGAAAAACTCCTCTCAGAAAGGCCTTGCATAATCTATGAGACATAATGTTATTGTCATGCAAGCCAACATGATACTTGGAAATAGCAGCCAGTTGAACTTTAACTGTAGATGAAGAGGATCCTGAATGAAAAACCTCAGCCAGGAAATCTAAAACAGAATGTACAGGAGCAGTAAAGGGATCAATATTCCTGGAATTTGCCCAAATAGAAAAACGTCGCTACTTGCTAGCATAAACAGTCCTAGTGGACGACTTTAAAGAAGACACTAAGATGTCTCTGAGTCAGAGATCATCGGTAGCCTGGCTAGGGAAGGAAGTGGAGCAACCAAGCAGTGAGGGTGAGAGAATGAATGGCCCGGTGCTGCTGACCCGACTGGTGGATCAAGAGATCCGGAACTGGGTCCAGATGCCAGGGCTGCACCAGAAGGTGACGATGCAGAGACGGAAACCAAATTTGTCGAGGCCAATAAGGGGCAATGAGAATCAACTTGGCCCTCAAAACGGTGGCTTTCTGAATGACTTGTGGAATCAAGGGAAAAGGAGGAAAAGCGTACAGAAGTCCCCGGGGCCAATCCTGGGTTAGAGAGTCTCTCAGGGGTTGGCCTGGAAGGGGAAAGAGAGTGAAAAAATCGGGGCACTTGTTGTTTTGAGGAGTAGCAAAAAGATCGCAACAAGGAGTGCCCCACTTCAGAAAAATCTGATCCACTACAGATTGATTGAGAGACCACTCGTGAGGCATCAGAATGGATCTGCTCAGCCTGTCCGCCAAGAGGTTGGACCTGCCGGGGATGTGCGTTGCTATCAGAAACCGATGAGAGGAGATTGCCCATTGGCAAAGTCTGAGAGCTTCTCGACACAACGGATAGGACCTGGTCCCGTCCTGCTTGTTGATGTACCAGACCACGGACATGTTGTCCGTTTGTACTGCAATAGTCCCCGTGGGAAGAAAGTCGTTGAGGGCCTGCAACGTTAAAAGCACCGCTCTCATCTCCAGGACATTTATGTGCAGATGGTATTCTATGGGTTGCCACATCCCGTGGACCATCCTGCCCTGATAATGCCCCCCCCCACCCGATCAGAGAGGCATCCGTAGTGACTGTGGCAACTGGAGGAGGGGGAACAAAGGGTCGGCCCTGATGAAGAAGAGGGGAAGATATCCACCAATTCAGATGAGTTTTGCACGACTGTGTGACTAAGATTTCGTGCCTCATCGGGAGACTGTGGTACGACCACCGAGTGAATAGCATCCACTGCAGAAGACGCATGTGGAAGCGAGCCAGTGGTAGAAGAACAATGGCCGCAGCCATAAGACCTAGAACCTTCAGTATAAATCTGGCTTTGACCTTGCTGCTCTGCAATAGAATCGAGCGAATTTTTGGATGTCCAGAATTCTTTGATCTGTTAGTCTGGCTAACATTTTGACGGTGTTTAATTCTAAGCCTATAAAGGTGATAGATTGGCAAGGCCGCAGAGAAGATTTTTCAAATTTACTGAAATTCCCAAACTCCTGCAAAGCTGCAGAGTGTAGTCTCTGGTCTGAAGAAGCTGACACCTGGTGGTGGCGGAGAGGAGCCAGTCGTCCAAATAAGGGAACACCTGGAATCCTTGGCGTCTCAGATGTGCTGTGACCACTGCCATGCATTTGGTAAACACTCTGGGGCTGAAGTGAGGCCAAAGGGCAGGGCTCTGAATTGGTAATGACTGGTCCCTAGCCGAAGCGGAGAAACCTTCTGGAGTGCCTGTGAATCTTTATGTGATAGTACGCGTCCTGAAGGTCTATAGAGCACATCCAGTTGTCCTTGCCCAGAAAGGGCAGAATGGACTGAAGCGTGACCATCCGAATCTTGCCTTCTTGACAAATCTGTTGAGACTGCTCAGGTCTAATATTGGTCTCCAATCTCCCGTCCTTTGGGGACCAAAAAGAATCTCAGTAGACGCGGATCCTACCTGGTCTGCCGGCACAGTCTGGACGGCTCTTTTTCCTAGGAGCTTTGAAACCTCCTGTTCTGCCAAATCCCTTTGACCGGGTGAGATGTCTGGAAGGGATTGTTGAGGTCTGGGATACCTTTGAAGGGGATTTTGTAACCCTCGGATATGATCGACTGTACCCACATATCTTGTGAGAGGGAATGCCAGGCTACTGGGTACAGCGAAATCCTTCCCCCGACTGCCTCCAAGGGTGGACAGTCGGGCAACACCTCAGGGATGCTGAAAGGGCTTCTCAGGAAGAGACTCCCTGTTGCCCTGGTTCTGAGGACCCCCTGCCTCTAAGGCGTCTATTATTGTTACCCCCTCTGCCTCTGGGGGTAAACTGACCACGTGTGTCCGGTGTAGCTCCTTGGGCTTTGCAGAACCACATCTTCCCTCCCTTCTGACCCTTGGGATATGGTCTAGAAAGGGTGGAAAAATGGACTCCAACGGCAGAAAGAGTTTTACCGTCCTGCTCACACCTGGTCAAGGTATCCTTCACCTGAGGTCCGAACAAAGCCGAACCATCAAAGGGGTATTAGTGAAGGGCCTTAAAGGGGTCCAAAAATTACAAAGCCGCATCCAGGCTTGGCGTCTAAGAGCAACTCCTGTGCCTGCGGCCCTGCTCGCTCCATCGGCCGCATAGGATATGAGCCGCATGGAGGAGTTGGATAAGGAATTCAGGATTGCTAGCTGTGAAGCAATCTTTTCTTGAGCCCCAGCAGCAGAAGGATCCTGGACCACTTCACCCAGTTCCTTGAGAATATCTCTTTGAAGCCTGGTGAAGTGACAAAGGTAGTTCAGCGAACGCATAGCAAAGGTCGCTGAAGAAAACATCCGCTTTCCATACCTGTCCATGGTCCTAGAATCCTTGTTAGGAGGATGGACAGGTACTGAAGGATCCACCAGTTCCTTCTTAGTGGCCGCCGCCACCACCATAGCATCCACAGAGATGCCCTTGGAAAGAAACTGTTTGTCTGTAGGGGCCGTAATAAACTTGGATGGTCTCCTGGGGACAGGTTCCACAGAATCTGGAGCCGCCCACGCCTTCCGAGCCACTGCCTGCATAAGTGGGTCGAAAGGCAGAGACACCCAGGAGGTGGAGGGTCGGGATCCAAAAGCCTCCAGGTATACCGACTCATCCTCGGAGGGATCAATGGATGGCCAATTCCCCCTCTGTTTGAGGAGCTCAAGGATGTCTGAAAAGGAGACATCCTCAGAGGGGGATCGTGGGGAACCCTCCGACTCATCTAAGTCGGTATCAGATGTAGTAGACTCGGGGGAGTCTGTGTGTTTCCTCTTACACGTCCTCTTCCGAGGGGGTTCACCTGCCGATCAGGAGAAACTTCGGAAGAGGAGGAAATTCCCAATGGGGAAACCTGGGGCGATGGATCCCTGGGCCTGAGAGCAAGAGGCTGGCAAGAGGTGACTACAGGCACCGAAGAGGGAGGAGCTAGAGGGATGGACCGTTGACCTGGCTCAGTAGCCAGGACACTTCTCATCACCTCAAAGGCTCCCCTCCCCGGGAGACCGGAATATCCCCGATCCGAGGATACAGGAATTCCCGGCTCCACTGAGAGGGAAGGCTCCGAGGCCGATGTCGGTGCCGAGCTTACCAAAGCCAAAGCCCCGAGAGGGAGAGCGGGGTCGGACAAGGGTCCGATGCCACTAACCCCCTCGGAGCAGACAAGGGAAACCTGACGACCGGATCCCTCCAAGGAAGGCCTCAAGGAGGAGATCGGAGCCGAAGGATGTATCGGCTCCGGCGCCGAAACAGTCGCTGTCCCGAGAAGCTCCGGCTCCAAACTCTGGTGTGGAGTCGGAGGAGGAAGTTCAAGGGGTGAAACAATAGCCGAAGTCTGCTGAGACGGGCTATGGAGCATTTGGGCCAGTGCCTGCGACTTCAACAGCCTGCTTACCACCCCTCTCTAAGTCGTGGTCAGACAGCCTGGAAGATCTCGAAGATCGGCTCTGATGGCTCCGCTCCGACAAAAGAGGAGACCCCGGAGCCGAGTGGATACTCTGCAATGAAGGGGACCGAGATCTCTTTCGGGACGAAGTCATCGGAGCCAAAGTCCCCTGAATTCCAAATGGAGCCGAAGGTTTCTCGGCTCCGATGCTGGATAAGGTGTCGGCTCCAGCCGGAGCCGACAAGGCCACAGTAGACCGGGTGTCGGAACCAATCGGTGCCGAACCCACTACTTTGGAAGCAGATAGATCGGTTCCAGCCGGAGCCGATCTCGGCTCCGATGGAGCCGGAGCCACCGGAGGAGGCTTGGATACTGTAGCCTGAACCTTCAGTGGCATAGAAGGTTTACCAGACCCTGTTTTAGAGGGAGAACCTTCTGGCTTAAGTAAGCCACGGAGGATCAACTTATTCCTCCGTTCCTGCAGGACTCTCTGGCTAAAAGAGTGACACAAAGCACAGGAGTCCTGCAGGTGCAAAGGCCCCAGGCAGTAAACACAAGAAGTGTGACAGTCTGTCAGAGACATTTTCTGACAGCACGAGTCACACTTCTTGAAGCCTGAGACCTTGCCTTCCTTTGACATAATTCTAAGGAAGAAGTCACACACACACCCCAACAAACACACACAATTAATCCCCTAACACACAGACACACAGGTAGGGATTAACCAATGGGGTCTAGGCCTAACTAAACTTTTATACAATTACCAAAGGAATTTAAAGTTTTGAACTGTAAGGGAATAGGATGGGCTGTAAACACACTACACACTATGAAAGTGGAAACAAGGGGGAAATAAATCCCTAACTAAGCTTTTTTTGGCAAAAAATTACTTACCTCAGCTGGCAAAGGAGACCTCTTTCGCTAAGCGGCAAACGAGATCTGGGGTAGTTCCGCCTTGCATCATGGGATATAGGGTTGCCTCGAGCTGGTAAAAGGAGTTCTCAAGCTAAAGCAAGTGCTGAGTCGGAGCAGAGGTTCGGCTCCGAACCCATCCAGCAAGAATGAAGGCGAGATTGACAACTTAACATTATAAATTCAATAATTTACAGTAAAACACATTTAATCCACTTTCATCTGTACCACAGACTTCTTCAGAAACAATAACATCTCAAAAAGCATCTCCTTATAAACCCCACCTTGTTAAAACAATCAACCAATAAATCAATTAATTATAATATGTAATAAGACACAAGATACAAAAATTCAAAAGCTAAAGTCTATAACAAAACTATTAAAGATGCATGTAAAAAATTACTACATATTAAATATTTAAGCACATATAGCTAGTCTTTTAGAAAGCATTTGATGTTTATAGTGTCATTAAGGCCAGAATAAGTAGCCTAGCCTCAATTGTCATGTCTCTCTCCTCTCTAGTTTGTTTCTATAGTTACCTCCTCTCAAGTGTTTAGGGACTTGTTCTAAAATACTAAACGTAACATTTTTGATGTTAACATTTCATAAGTAAAATCAATGAATGCTCGGATTTTTTTGAAATTTGTGGTGGGGAATGTAGGTATCACAGTTATTTATTTAGATGTCACTCTTTCTTGGGACACAACTGAGTGTACTTTCAATAGTCAAGTGTACAGGAAGATGACATACGTCAAGAATTACTTGCATTTTGCTAGCAATCATCTGCATTTTATCAAGAAAAACATACCTAGAGGTTAACTCATCAGGGCCTCACGGATGACTACTACTGACAAGTTTTCAGGCAGAGGCAGAGTTTATAAGATGTGTGTTTACAGACAGGGGATATGACAAAGTTACTGACCACTGCTATTAACGAGATTAACACTAAAAGGAAAGATTGTTTTCCGCCGATTCTTAGAAAGCCTTTAACTAAGGAAGAAGTTGTTGAGACATCTTTTGATTTTCTTCCAGTCTGGTCTCTTGATACGACTGTTGACAACAAAGGTATATGTTCCATCATCAGAGACGACTGGAAAAGTAATAAGGGTAATGCTGATTTGACAAAGATTGTAGGTCATTCTCCTAAATTTGTGTTTAAAAAGAACTACAATCTCAAAAAAAATTGACATAATGACACCAGTTTTATACTGAACACATTAGTATGTCTAATAAAAACAAGGGTATGTACAAATGTGGGTTCTGCAGTATTTGCAGGTTCATAATGGAAGGACCTTATATAGATTTGGAATTTTTAGATAAGAAGTTACCAATTACAGGGATGTTTAACTGTAAAACAGAAGGGATGGTATATATTCCGAAATGTTCAGACTGTGTAAGTTATTATTGAGGGATGACTGAAAGGAGTTTATTCAAAAGATTAAATAAAAGTACAGCTGTGTACACTCACCATAAATGTAGATGTTAAGAGTGTGTTCACTGCTGCAGTCCTAACCATTGTGTTATCCATGCTGTGGTAGCCCTCGGTCGGTCCGAATACCAGAGTCAAGGTTTTGTGCATTGGCTGCTGTTGTTTGCTGGCTGACGTCAGGACGTCCAAGCTATAAATGAGAGCAGGCAATGCCATTACCTCAGTCTTTCTTGCCGTGGAGCTCGTACCATAAACAATTCGCAACAGTGCTGGTCGGCTGTTTCCAGATTTTGAACTTCAGATGAAAATGTTTAAAGCTAAGCACCCGTTGGGGATCCTTCCTTTTTCTTGCACTAACTAATGTCCGAAAAAGTCAATAACTGTCTCGCCTGTGGAAAGCAAATACCACACAGAGACTTCCATTCTTACTGTCACTTGTTTAGGCCCAGATCACGACATACCCCGCTGTCAGTTTTGTGCCCTCTTTAATGCAAGAGCTATTCGTCGCAGAGTTCTGTTTGTAGCCACATATTTTCATCTTCCGTCTCTGATTACTGATATGGCGTCCGTCAGTCAGCAAATTGCAGATCTTCCGAAAAAACGTAAAGATAAGGATAGAGACAGACCGCATAAGGCCAAGCCTTCCAATGACAACACCGCTAAAAGGATTGCCTGCTCTCCTTTTTAGCTCGGATGTCCTGACGTCAGCCAGCAAGCAACAGCAGCTGACTCACAAAATCTTGACTCTGGTATTCGACCGACTGAGGGCTACCACAGCATGGATAACCCAATGGTTAGGACTGCAGCAGTGAAACATGAAGATCATTATTTATATTCCATCAAAAGTAGGGATACAAAAAATGCAATTTATAGACATACATCACACTATGTAAACAAAGAATGTATGTTTAGTATTTTAGAACAAGCCCCTAAAGACCTGAGAGGAGCTAACTATAGAAGCAAACTAGAGAGGAGAGAGACATTATGGCAAATGAGGCTAGGGGCGGATACTTATCCTGGTCTTAATGACACTATAAACATCAAATGCTTTCTAAAAGCATATCTACTTAAATGTTTAATATGTAGTAATTTTTTGCATACATCTTTAAAAGTGGTGTTATAGACTATAGCTTTTATATTTTTGTATCTTATGTGTTTTATTACTTATTATAATTAATTGATTTATTGGTTGATTGTTTTAACAAGGTGGGGTTTATAAGTAGATGCTTTTTGAGATGTTACTGTTTCTGAAGAAGTCTGTGGTACAGATGAAAGCGGATTAAGCGTGTTTTATGCTAAATTATTGAATTTATATTTATTTACATTCATTTCAGCATTTATTCTCACACTGTGCTTTTGGTCCAGCAGCTTGGTTTTTGGTTTGTGGTTCTCATTTGGTTGGGAAGTTTTTTGTGTGAATCTGGTAAAAAGGGAAAGATAATTCAGGGACCTCAAAACAAAGGTTGCTGAAGAGAAAACACGCTTCCACATCTATCAATCATCCTGGAATCATTAGGAGGATGAATAGTAGAACTTTCTTCCGCAACTTTTTTTTTGTGGCCACTGCCACCAGCATGGCATCTGTTGGAACACCTTTTTTCTAATCTTCTGGTGCTGTTATTATCTTATTTGGTCTCTGTGGGGGGGTTCAATGGAGTCTGGAGCCTCCAATGCACATTGAGTGATCAACTTGATGAGCTCAGCGGCAGGCGGGGGTCACACAGGAGGTAGATGATCGTGATCCAAAAGCCGCCAGGTACACTGATTCCTCTGATGAGGGACTGCAGGGCTTCCAGCCACCTCTCTGTTTCAAGATTTTAGGATGTCCCTGAAGGAAACATCATCTGGCGGTTACTGTGGCAATCCCTCACCTTCATCAAGGTCAGTATCCTCTGTGATCGACTCCTCCATGGAGTCTAGGTGCATCTACTTACACTTCCTCTTCTGAGGAACTTCCTCTTTGGGAAGTTTTGGGGACGTATTGGAAGAGGAGGTGGAACCTTCTTGGATAGCCTGGGGCTTCTGGACTCATTGTCCCTGTAGGAGGTCTGATCGACACACTGGGTGTGGGACCTGCAAGAGGGGAGGCTGGGAGCCAAGACAGAAATAGCCCTGTCCAAAGTCTCTGAAGCGGACTGATCTCGAGAAGTGAAGGATCCCTGATCAGAGAGGCCGTGCCTACAGATCCAGGCACCATCAAAATCCAGAGGACAGCCCTCCTGAGGTCGAAGCACAGGCTGGACTGATCTGAGCCAAGGCTCAGAGACATAGGGGTTGTTCTGAAAACTTTGGACTCTACCCCACTGTCTCAGACCCGACTGGGCCGCCATGACCACGAGAGCTTTCCAGCTCTGACTGATCTGAGGAACTCCAAGCAGATGTCTGAGCCAGGGAAAGAAACTTGCAAAAAAAAGTTCTACTATTCATCTTACTTGGCTCAGACGTAGACAACAGTGGATGGATCAGATCCAAAGGCTCCTAATCTTCCAGGGAAGTCAGAGGTGGAATCTGACGAGGGGAAGATAAGATTCAAAACCCCTGACCCTTAGGGGTAGAAGTCAAAAGGAGCCTTGCACTCAGGGGATCTTCTTGAGTATCATTTCGACTTCATCTTCCATGAGGCTTCCAGTTGAGCAAGCTGACGATGCCGATGGTGACTTCGGTCTCTCCAGAAAGGGAGAAGGTAATCTGGATGCTACTGGGTCAATGGAAGGAGGGTACAGAGTCCTAGATAAAGACTGAATAGGTTTGAAAGGGCTTCCCATAGGATCCCATAGGATCCAACAGCAACCAATCAGACCTACCACCCTTGGAGCAGAGAGGCTCAGATCAGAAGCTGTTGCATCTGAAAAGGGAGTCCTTAAAGTTTTTGGATCTCAGACCATCTTAGGATCCACCAGTTTAGCCACTTTTAGAGAATGCTTAGACAGCAAATTTGGAGCAGGAGGAGGTCTTTTCCTTGCCTTGTCAGAACTTCGAGGACAGGGAGGAAGCTGGACTTGACTGTTCAGATTTTGAAGTCTCTCTCTGTTTTTTTTTTTTTTTTTGTCATAGGCAGAAATGGCCTCCACAAAAGAGGAAGGCAACATACCCTTGAGAATTAGCTTATTTCGGCATTCAGTGAAGGTCTGGTAGTTGAATGCTTTGCAAATGTCACACTACTCCTGTAAGTGAAGTGGACCCAGACAATAAACAAAGGAATCTTGTGACCGCATTCAGAAAACCTTTTGATGGCAGCCGGCTCATCTGTTTTTTTCTGCCATACTGAATTATCAAACTAGAAGGAAGAAAAGCAGAGCTTTTTTTTTTTTTTTTTGAAAAGGAATAATAAAGATATACACAGGAGAAAAGACTACTAATAGTAGTAAAAAGGTACAGAGGTACTGCAGTACAGGGGAAAAGGAGAGGCAATCACACAAATAGGGGTATGTAGAAAAAATGACTAATGACAGTAGTCAAGAAGTACCTCAGTACAAGACACAAAGGTAAAAAAGCTAGTGAAATGATAAGGGAGAAATTTAGAATCGGATTTTAAGTTTAAGCTTAGTCTTAACTACTCCGAGGTGATCTCTGCCTAACATATGAAGCTATGTCAAACCCAGAGCTGTTGGACATGCTACAACTAAAGAAATCCCAATCCTTCTGAACTACACACTCTAGGGACTTAAACCTTGTCACCACAATAAAGAGGACATGCTGGAGGGATAAATTCCTGTCCCAGAAACTTCCTACACTCTGGAACAAGCTACCCATCTATGTCAAGCAAAGTTCCTAATCAGCACTCTTCAAGAAAAATCTTGATAAGGGGATGGGAAATAGGAAATACACCCCAGGGATCACTTCTGTGCCAATGCTCAACAGGGGCACAGGAAAATAACTTTCTTGGGTGGCGTAAGCCAGGGAACCTTGTTGGCTAGGCTTACTTAGGCCCTTGGGCCGATAGCCTAGTACCTACCTATGAACCTATGAACTGTCCAAGAGCTAATGGAAGGACAACATCTCTGCGAAGTGGCAAATGAGATCAGAGGTGATTGGAAGAGAGGCATTACGGGTAGGGTAGGGAGCTCGAGAGCTTTTTGGTTGCCACAAGCTATTGAAATGGCCGAGACAGATCTGAGGGATCGGATCCAAACCCACGTTACAGTAAAATGAAAACTGACATCAGATCTTATAAATCCAAGCCCCTAGGGCTCTTTTCGGATCCTAACTTCTACTTGGATCCGACAGGTCTAGCTGTTACTTCTGCATTAGACACTAAGCCTTCAGATCAGACAGACATACAGAGAAATGGAAAGACTTCAAATCCAAGCTCTTCAGATCCAAAGCATTTACAGCCTCCTTCAGATCCTAAGCTTCTGGATCCATTAGACAGAAGTTTTGATTCCAGATAAACTTGTAAGTTTTTCAAATCCAAAGACCCTAGGGTCTTCTTTAGATCCTAATTTCTCCTCGGATCTAACAGGTTTGACTGTTATTTCTACACTGGATCCCAAGTCTTTGGATCAGACAGACACAAATCTTATTCCAGAGAAACTGAAAGATTTCAGATCCAAAGCCTTTAGAGCTTCCTTCACATCCTAAGTCTTTGCCTCTGACAGATGAGTTTTACCTGCAGAGAAAAACTAGAAAGACTTAGGATCCACTTCCCTCAGCTCTGGCAAGTTTGCTATTACTTCTTCATTGGATCCTAAGCCTTCTGATCTCACAGACAAACATTTTATTCCAGAGAATTTGAAAGATTTCTGATCGAAACTCTTGGGATGCAAAACCTTTAGAGCCTCCTTCGGATTCTAGGACCTACCCAGATCTGACAGTCTTGACTCCTGTGGTGAATAGTTCTATACCTTTCAATTTTCCCTTCCCGCTCGACTTTTTCAGGATGTGGATAAGATGTGAAATTTCTTGTGGCTGAAATACAGATGGGGGTCTTACCATTTCCGTCCTTTCATGGACTTGTGAGTGCATCTGCAAAGTCTAATTTGCCCTTTTTCCTACCTGGCCAGTGGTATCCCCAAGAGTTTTGGAATCGGACCTCACTCACTTTCAATATCCCTGACCATTTCTATTTAGATGCCCTCGGATTAGAGTAGCTCTGGGACACCAGGACTAAGGGTTTTGGTTTGGTCATGACGTTTTACATCCATCTCTTCCTCTCAGAGTCTCGACCACAGAATCCATTCCTTACAAGCTCCAGTTCTGAGTAAGCGGGAGAGGTCCCTAGTTATGTCACTTTTCTCTAATATGTTACTCAGGACCTAGCTTGGATCCTATCCAACTGTAGCACCCACACAGTCATTCAATCTTAAAGTACATTTTAAGAGGTTACAAACAGATTTGATTAAAGGACTATGTAATTCGCTTTCTGGAACCAAACATGCCGAGGTTCAATCTTCAGTAGTCTCTCTCAGGCTACCCTACAGACAATATCCAATTTGACCACAAGGCTCATCTTCTAATTCATCTCAGTTCAATCCATTTTCCTCTTTCTGATGAGGACAACTGGATGGGAACTACTGACCTTCAGGATTCACACTATCACATAAAATGAACAGATGATCCAGGAGGCAGTTACATTTTAGGCCAGGAGCCGGCCATTTGTGCATTGCAGTACTGGCATCTCACTTGACATTGCAAGAATCCCGCACGTTTCCATTTTGGGAGGATGGGATCATTAACACTCTGACCAAGCATTTACTGGTATAAGCTCAGGATCAAGTGCGGTAGACTTGTCCACAATTTTGTATAACCATCAATCACAAGTAGTCACAATTTTAACCAACCTAGACGTTACAGTTTATAGAAACAATGTTTACCATGGTGTCTATGCTAGCATCTCTACCCCTTTACAGAGTACAATCAATAAGGTCAAGGAAATAATTTGAAGTACCAAAATATCAGCAGGATTGTTTCCATAAGTTCTGGGATCAATGTCAACGGCAACAGTCTTACTGCATTTACCAAAATATTACTTGAAGATCTGCAACAGATGCAAAGAACCAATGATAAATTCTCTCTCAACTATTATATACAGATCCTGTAGTGCTATTAGAGATATTTCAGAAATTTGCACACAGTGGACAAGAGGGGAAATCAATAAAAGCAAAAATGGAAATTTTATGAAAGACTTAATTATGCCATGGATCGAGAAAGATTAGGCTCAACAACTAAGATATGAGACGAGAGAAAAATGGTAAAAGCTGCAGTAAAGTCTTCAGGAATATATGGTACTCCAGTGGAACTTTGGAAGCTAGGAGGAGGAGAAGGAAGTGATATTTATTCCCAACACCTTGGTTCCTTTACCATCTTCCTCCAGTAAATTCAGCCCCTCTTGCCCTCTCTGTACTCTAATTGCAGTCATCCCTGTTGGCAGAATCTCCTGTCTCCACTCTCGGGTTGGCTTAGTTCTGAGTATAGTATCTTCTACTTTATGAATATAATGTTTTATATGACGTATTCCTCACCAAGGATCTGCATCCAAAATCCTATTCTTTATTTCTTTAATTAACCTCCCTCTCCCTTCATCATCATCCCTTTACACTCTGAATTGTAGCTTTCTGGTTGTGTTATCTAGAACAGCCTTAGCTTTGTAGCTCTAAAATATCCCTTCAAATCAGGTAATCCTAAGCATTGTTCTACTGGGAGGATTAATTTATTCCACTAGACTCTTGCTCTCTACCCCGTCTAAATAAAATCCTTCAACTCTATTACTATCCACAACTTCTCCTCTGATTGATGAAAATATACCCGACCTGTGTATAAAACTAAAGAAACTATAATATTTTTACTGTTTGCATCTTGATATCTATAGGCAAGTTTCTTAGTTTTTGTATTAGCTTTTTATTCTCTTCCCACATATCCTTGGCTGCTATAACAGAAGCCTTTTTAGTCCATACTCCTAAATGCTACATTTTATCATATCACTGAACTGATTCATGCGTAGGTACATAGTTTATAGCTGCACTCCTTTTATGATGATTAATTTTATATCCCAAAAAACCTGGATCTGTCTCAGAATGATCCACAAAATAGAGCTATTCCATTCTGGTTCCATAAGATACAAATTAATATCATCTGCAAATAAAGCCAACTTTTTGAGCCCTGTACCAATTATATCCCTGAATGAGTCCCTCATTTTCTTTGCCAATAGTTCTAAATATAACGCAAATACCAAAAGGTAAAGAGGATATATCCTGCTGGCCTCCTTAGTTTAGACAATTTATTAGAGAGAAGCCATCAGACGTTGATTTTTGCCTTTGATACCTAACATAGCCTTCTAATTAAATTAAAGCCTTCTAATTAAAGATTATTGTATCAGAAAATGCAAATACTTCCATTATCCTTCTCATAAAATCTCAGCTCACTCTGTCGAATGCTTTCTCTGCATCAAGACCCACAAACAGCAGCAGTATTTTCTTACATTATGTACGCCTCTGTATCATCACTGTTCTATCATGGCTGTTAAATGTTTACTTCCCCTCCACAAAACCACGTTGACACATATCTATCAGTTTGGCATAATATTTGCCATTCTTTTAGACAGCATAAACAAACACTTTATAAACATGGTTTGAAATTAAAATAGCTCTATATGTAGCTGAATCCGATGAGTCTTTACCATTCTTTAGGTAATACAGTCAGCGCAGCTTTCTTCCAAGATGTTGATGATTGTTAAAAGTCTTCCAGATCTTTATTACTCTCTTCCCTCCTAAATTCCAAACATCCACACGGATACCATCTGTTCTAGGAGACTTTCCTGAAGATTGGTTATACATCAGTTTTTCTCTCATTTCTTCCGGTTTTAATTGTTCGTTGTTGAGCCTCATCCACCTCTAACCTTGTCATGATCAAGTCTTCCTTAAATATTTGCACTGGTGCTCTTTCTTGATTTCCACCTCTTTCTCCGATTTATACAAATTTTCATAACATTTCCTAACCATCTGTAATACTGCTACATGTTCTCTGGTTACTTTTTTAGTTACAGACCCTTTAAGTTTGGTGACAACCTTTTCTACTAAGTTGTTGTGCAAAAAGTTTCCGTGCTCTGGAATTATCAAAAAACAGTTGCTTAAGAGAAATTTTTTTAAACTCCATTATTTTCTCTTTAGCACTCTGCACGTGTCTCCTCTTATTCTGAGAGACTCCAGTTATTTAGCAGTACCTTCGTCAACCATCTAATTCCTATTACTTCTTAGCCATATATTCTTTTATTTCCACCACATTTTAAACTCAATTTTCATTTTATCCTATTCACTATCTATAACTTCTGATTTTTTCTTTATCTTCCTGAATAAATCTTGAATAATTTCTGCTACTCATTCCTTAAATTCCTCTCTTTTTAACAGGTAAAGGGGAAAGCATTAGTGTCTCATTTTTATTCATTGCTCTGCATTTTTATCTTAGTTTTTAATATGTAAATTCTGTCAGACTTCCTACTACTGCATTCACATCTTCCATACCAAATACTGTCATACATTTCTTCAAAAATCTACCCTCTCCTGTTATATTTTTCCTTCCAGGTCCTCCCGATACATCCTCACAATTCCAAGTCAAGTTCCAGTCCTCACCTTTAAGTTATATCCTCTACTAAAAACTGGATTCTCTCTCCCAGAATCTTAAGCATCACAGCATAAGATACATGCCAGCATAATCCTTCCTTGCCAAAAGCCCCTAACTACCACAAATCTACCACCGCTGTCCTTTTCTCCCTCTTCCATCAGTAATGGAATTCCCCCAATTAGTATAACTACCTTTTTGCATCGTCCTTGATATTCTGCTGAAAATCCATCTTAAAACCAGTTATCAATTTCACATGCTCATTTCTTTCCAAATGTTTCCTGCAGCATCATTATTTGCATTCTATGATCCAAAAGAGAAGCACAGGAGCAAACCAAGGCTGACGACAAAAATCAGCATAAATAAATGCTAGTTCAAACAATGACTGAATCCGTGCCAAAGACAAGTAAAATCCAAGCTGTTTTATTGGTAAGCGCTTTCACCCTGTAAGGGCTTTGTCAAACCATAAGAAAGAAACACTGGATAAAATCAAGTCACATTTTATAAGGAAATAGGGCTGACATCACTTCCTGTTCCTGATTAAAACTTTTCAGTATGCAAAAATACAAGTCTATAAAAAATGTATACAGAAAACTATATATATAAACAATATATATATAATATATATATATATATATATATATATATATATATATATATATATATATATATATATATATATATATAAAATATATATATATATATATATATATATATATATATATATATATATAAAAATATACATCTGTATATAAAGGCAAATATAAAACATTTATTAACATTCTAAAACATGTATGTTTATCTCACAGTGAGTCTCCTATTCTTAAGAACAGGTTTCAACAGAATTTTGTCATTCAGACCTGGTCTCCGGTCTGCTCTAAGTCTGATAATCCATTTTAATTCCAGAGTTTCAGTGTAATTGCATATATCCCCTCCCCTAACACTGGGTTCATTGATCTGTATAACTAAAAATACAAATGAATGTGTATTGTCACTGTCTATAATGCGTTTAAAAAGTGTACTGCGTGGAGACAGTGTACGAATGTGATAAAGGTGTTTCCTTACTCTGTCTCGTAGGCATCTGTCTGTCTTGCCTACGTAGAATTCTTGACAAGCAGTGCACTTAGCTAAATAAATGACATGTGATGTATTGCAATTACCACTGAGTTGAAACTTGAAAAAGAAACTGTGTAGGGATTTAAGAGATTTCACTAACCAGCATGTCTTTACTTGGCCGAAACCTGCACAGTCTGCAAAGCAGTCTACTACCAATCGCAATTTGTGATTTATGAGAGACACCAATGGGCAGTCAGAGGTACCACCAACAGCCTGCCAGCAGAGGAGAGGGCGAGTTCAATCATTTCAGTGTCATTAGAGACAGAGGGCGGAGCATCGGGTGCGGTCTGAAGAGACGACCAATGCACTCGGGGAGGAAGAGGAAACAATGAATCAACCAGGCAGGAGGGAGTGTCCTTTCACCAAATGAGGCACATTCCATTTATTCTTCACCGATGGAAGTGCCATTGCCTTTGGCAACCAATGATAAGGCAACAACTGCCTCCACAACTACAGCCGTGGTAAGAAAAAAGATCAATATGGAAGGAGAACAACAACAGGTTTTTCCTGTTCTACCTCTACTGTTTCGAGCAGGGAGGAGAACATCTGTGGAGCAGGACATTTACAGGGTCCAGAAACGGAAAGAGGCACCAGGTCAGTTATAAACTCACACTTTGAAGAAAATGTGGGGGCATGGGCAGAAGAGTTAATATGGAATATTTCCAAATATGAACTGTCTGCAGCTGAGACTTCTTTATTAAAAAGAGGTTTAAATTTTATACCTTCAACTAAAATGGAAATTAGTGAATTTCTGTTATGCCTACATATGTCTACTAGAAATGTAACATTGAAACAACAATTTGCAAATGGCAATGAGGCAAGGGATGTTCAGTTTAAGATATCTGTGTGTACCAATATTGCCACATCATATAGACGGGTAAATATACTTAAAATATTTACTACATGGGGAGATTTTAACAGGCAGACAAGACATTTACTTACAGTACCACTTCACTTAGTAATGCACGTTCATAGGCTCCTAAGCTTATGATAGGAAACCATTCAAAAGTTGAATCACAGCACCCAAAACTGGTGGGAGACTGGAATATTCCCTATATATCGCAGATAAATATTTGCAAATCATCCAGTCATCCAGACTGGTTGTAAATGCTGCTAGTACAGTACTAATGTGATACAAGGTAGCTTAATCTAGAAAGAGGGATACATTGTGTTCGGTATCTTTCATGCCGCCCAGTGTTGATGTGGTTTTATAGGTTTAGATCTATGGAATGAAAGTTTTCTTTACCACTGATTTCTACTTAGATGAACGATTTATGGTTCACAGAATGGAAGACAAAGAGCTCACCTTAAAGGGTACGGAGGCCAGAGATATTTTTGGTGAGGAAATGCTGAGGTCTCAAGTTGGTTTAGGTGACTAGTGAAGAACATCTGAAGGGGGTGTTATATTTAATGATGGGCCAAATAAGGGCAGAATTAAGTGACACTAGATCTTCTAATCACAAAGGACAGGGTGTGAAGATGGAAGGATTTCATAACCACATATTAATGGAAGTCAAAGGAGAGTCTTATCAATACAGGTACCCACGTCCTGAAGACTTAGTCAGTTTAGGTGACATGTTATCTAGATGGCAAATGCTCAACCTACCAAAGTGAATTATGTGCATTTCTTGGTACCGAGGGCAAGCCCATGATTAACTATACCAAGTACCTGACCCAGAATTTGATGGACAATTTCAGTATGTGAACAGAATTTGATGATTATTCTTAATTTTCAATTATCAGTGAACTTGGTAAGCCCTAGTCCCTTCATGTTAAGGTTTTCATGTCAGAGAATTCTATGCCAGGGAGGAGGGATTCCAGGTCACAATCTTTTGAGACACTACTGGTGATATTCTTCTGTGCCCAGCAAATACCTACAACCTTAGCAGTATCTATGATACAGCCAATTACAAATCCTCTCATACTTTGGGGTACCTGATGTTCGAACATTTAACATAGACCCCATACTTTGACCTGAGACACTGTCAATCTTCACATGGAGGAGAGAACTGGAGGTCTTGGAAAGGTCCAGACAGGAAGAGTGGACTACTTGCCCTATTATCTATGGCCTATGTACCACCTCTGAAGAACTCAACCAGGTTAAGCAGATACAATCTGAATTTCAGAAAGTCAAAATTGTATTTATCCATGGATGAAAGGTGATCGATATGGTTGTTGATAAATTCAGCTATAACCTCATTCCATAGCCCTGAAATAATACTGGTAAGACCAGCAAGTCTAATTCCCAGTATCAGTAAAGGGAATATCTTTATGAAAGGGCACCACAATAGCTAGAAGAAGCATAACCAATGACAGTTTTGTGGATGTTCTTTGATATTATTCTGGCTGCTAGGAGTGTGTGTGTGTGGAGATACAGCTACACACACATACATATACACATATGGATGTGTGCCAATACACTGAAAATTCAACACATCATAAGGCAACTGACTGACCAGAACTGGTTGAACAGCTACTTAGAAAAAAAAAATGTTTTTGCAAGCTTGAACCCCTCATGCCCATTGCTATTTATATATAGCAACTCTGAAATCGCATTACAGTGGAGAAAAGGCAAATTTGGTTTCCCACTGTATCATGGCCTTAAACAGAAAAAAGTCAATATGCTCAATCAGCTGTACACTGGATAATCCCCATTTGACAAGTCTTTTGACAGCATTTCTGTGAATTTGTGAAGAGCTGTTATAGCAGAGGGCTAAATTCTCCTAACTGTGAGCAGAGTTGGAATCTTTCCCATCTGGTATTCCAAACTGATAAGTACACTTTTTGCAACTCTGTTTGCACTGTGCTGTATTTATACATTTGCTTTTTTATATATTTGCTGTATTGTTTCTGTTCTCTGTTGCTGTCTGCACTGCTTTCTTCACTGCCCTCCCTCCCAAGTGTTCTTGTAGTCTTAAACTTGGTGGCTTTGGATTTGCCTGCCCCTTCTGCAATTCTGATCTTGGTTACTGCTCCCAGTCCAATCTCATTTGATCACTCAACATAGTGCAGTGAGAATTTGGGCAGGACTACTCCCCTTGCTTCTTTGACTTTGAACACTTCTGTCTCCATCCTCTCCACTTTATATTATAAAAAAATTACATTTTATTCATCTGCTTTCACTGTAATTGTGTTCTTCATACTTTACCTTATTTTGCTGTGTGCTCTTAAGTATCCCAGTGCTTCTGTTCTGCTGCATTTAATACTGCTTGTTAGTAGCCTAATTAAATGCATCTCTTGTTCTAATTTTAAGCTTTGTTCTTAGCACTTATGCTTCAGGCGAGTTACTTTACATTTACAAAGGATCTTGTGGTCTACACTCTTGTGGACAAACCCTTACCAAAACCTTCTCTCCATAAAGTCTTGCATACCATTGCTAGTATCTCCTTGGGCTCTCACTGTGTGTGCTTCTCAAACAATCTGGAAATATAGAGCTAAGTATATGCTTTGGCACTTTTTAACTGTTCAGAGTTCTGCACTGTCTTAATTTTTGTTTGACTGATTACTTATATATTTGCTGGCATTGTTTTCTGATACCCTAAGTGCCTCCATTTTGATTTTCTTTCTTAAATTACTGCTTTCTGAGCTTGTTTTAGTTTTTTTTTATTTAATTGCATTTATTTAAACTGTATTAGCTTTAATATTGCTATACACTAAAGTGTGCAAACTTGCACTGCATTTGAATTGATTTTACTGCTGTTTTAGCTGCTTTTCCTGTAAAACAAAACAAAACAAAAAAAAAACTCTACGCTCGTTTCCCGCCTTTCCTATAACTAGTCTAGTCCAGATACAGATTTGCTGTATCCAGGGCTGTAAGCTTCTGAGCCCCCCCCCCCCCAAGCCTTTCTGTGTTGGAGGGAAACCACCTAGTTTATCAGTGGGAGTGGTAAGCACTAGGAAGTCTCTCTACCACAACAGGAGTGGTTTCTGGCCCAGAAATTGTAGTTTATTGGCTGTTTGGGCAGGTTTTTCCATCCCTTTCAACTATCTGGTTTAAAAGCCCACGTTTGCAAGGGTTTGCACTTGTTTAAGTTCAGCACAGCAGCGCAGAGCTGAGGTAAGCTATTACTGGTTCAGAAACTCTGCTCTTCAGTTTTTCCCTTAGATCTTGCTAGTTCTCTCTCTCTTGCACTTCAAATAGCTTAATCTCTTTACACTTCAACAGGTTTTTGTAGCAATTACTGTAGCACACCTAAGTGCCATCAGCACTAGTAGTTCTTCACGGAAATAGCTCCAGTACTTGGTTACAACCACCCCTCCTGGCATGATTAAAGGGCAGTTCCCTGTGCTTTCTCCTATTAACCTGGTACACTTGGGTATTCTGAGGCAGTGTAGCAACTGCCTCATGTACACAGACAAACCTCTCCTCTGACCTCCCAACACACAAACATGTGAGAGATCACTTATATCACCAAACTGGAAGCTAGGCATTCTCCAACCAAGACCAGACTACCTGGTTGAGAGAAGGTCAACACCTGCACCACAGCACCTGGAACACATATCGCTCCAGAACACCCACCATCACAGCTCTCAAATAGAAGCACAAACCACACAACCACCTTCACGGAGCCTCTCAACTGAAATTTACCCAAACAACAGAGACCTTCAAGGCAGAAATGCACTCCACCACCACAACACAGCACAAACCACAGGACACACAGCTCACTTCCACAGTGTGCCCGTCAACCTAAGACCCTATGGGTAAACACCTTTCCCAATACACTAATCATAGGTGACTAATAGTGAAGTACACAGATGTCCCACTCACTAGGTTGAATAACAGTCAGCTGTCTATCAGGTGTCAGAATCTGACACAACACACACTCAGGTCACTCCACAACAAGTACAAGTATGACTCTGTCATTGTCCATATGGGTGTGAATGACCTGATACGCACCTCCCTGGACTACATGAAAAGAGATATGGTCAAGCTGTCAGATTATATGGCCCAGGCACGTATAACCCTAGCCCTGAACAGTATCCTACTGTCACCCAGAATAATACCGCAGTACAAACAAAAAATGATTTGACTTCAACAATTGGCTATGTTTCTGGTGTCATTCTACGGGGATCCAGTATCTGTCTGCTTGGGATGACATGACTGACCGACCTCGATGCTTTGCCAGAGATGGCCTACTTCTGTCACCCCTGGGTTTCATGGTACTGGCTAAGGCTCTTGGCACCCCTATACTGCCTTTTTTATTTGACGTTCCAAAGACCAAATTACCACTGTAACAGCTATAAATAAATGCAATCTAAGGGTCATGCTGCTCAATGCTAGAAGTCTAAATCTGAAGATGCACTCGCTCAAAGCACTCCTCAAAATGGAGAACATAAACATTTCTGCTGTAACGGAGACCTGGTATACAGCAGCAGAGAGCACCCCTGCGCTACCAGGCTATAACTCATTCCACATCTTTCAACCCCAAAACAGGGACCAAAGCTCCAAAGGTGGCTGTGTCTCCATATTCATAAAGGATATGCACACCTCCAGACTACTAGCCCAGCATAACGCATCTGAGATACTTCAGGTGCAACTAACATTGGGTAAGACGGTGATCCAGGTCATAGCCTGCTAAAGTCCTGAATCATGTCCCTAGACTCTCACTCCACGTTCCTAAGCACCCTAGAATCTATCACGGTCCACCCCAACACTTTTATACTAGGAGACTTCAACTACCCCTCCAAAAACAGGGAAAACTACTCAAGCGCCAATACACTGGCCCAATGCTTCCTGGAATTTATCAGTTACAATGCCTTGGACCAGCTCATTCTAACTGCCACTAGAGGAAGCAACATCCTTGACCTGGTTGTTACTAACATGGGTGACCGTTGCTCTACACCAATAGTCAATCCCTCCCTAGTCACATGTGATCATAAACTAATCACCATGGAAATCCACATTTCACCCACACCCCCCGCAAAGGTAACCAACTCGAACATTTCCAAAGCTGACTTTGGGCTCCTAAACAGAGGTAGCTAACTTCATGGTACCCATTCCAATGGAAAATAGCTGCATGACTGCCGAATCATACACCAATGTATTGTACGAACATCTGCACAGAACCAAGATGTTCTCCTCCAAAAAAAGGAAGCCAATCTGGTGGTCCTCTGCCATTAATAAACTCTACAACAGAGGGAAGAAACTGTTGCAAAAAAAGGTGAAGTCCCAAGACTGGAAAAACTCCCTTATTAGCGTCAACAAAAAGTTGAGATTCCTCATCAAATCCTCCAAAGCCAGCTATGAAGGCAGAATTGCGGCAGACACTAAGAACAATCACAAAACCTTCTATAGTTATATCAAGAACTTCCATGGCAATACCCAGATTTGCTCTGAGTTACTGTACAATGGTACATCCTACATTGAGCCAACAGATATTGCCAACATATTGGCAGACAGATTCAGTGCAAACTTTACCCCCCCCCCAAAGGACCAATCATAACACCAGAAGAATGCCAGGCACCCAGCATTATTGCAGCAAGGGTTAAAGCTGCATTGTCCAAGGCCAGGAATACAGCTTCCATGGGACCCGATAATATCTCTGGCTGTGTTCTACATGAACTACAAAGCAAACTGTCACCAATCTGTGTGCCCTGTTCAGTTGCAGCCTCACTTCAGGCTTTGTCCCTACCGAATGGTGCACTGCTACAGTCATCCCTCTCCATAAAGGGGGAGCAACTTCAGACCCTGGGAACTATCGCCCCATTAGCCTGACGAGTCTGATATGCAAAGCTATGGAACACATCATGGAACTGATTAACAAAGATATAGGAAATCTCCAAACTCTAAACCCCGCGCAATTTGGCTTTGTGAAAGGGAGATCATGCCTGCTCAACCTGGTTGACTACTTGGAGTCAGTCACCAGGGCTGTGGAAGTAGTTAAGGCAGTGCATACAGCCTACCTCGATCTGGCCAAGGCTTTTAATACCATTCCTCACTCAGGAATTATTGACAAACTCACCAAACTAGGCATAAATGCCTGTATCACTAGGTGGTTTGCAAATTGGCTCATAGGTAGAACACACAGTGCGAAAGTAGCAGACTCCAAGTTAAACTGCCGATCAGTCACAAGTGGAGTCCCACAGGGATCAGTCCTGGGTCCTCTCCTGTTCGGCATCTACTTCTCAGAAGTCCAGGCCAACACAAAGGGACTCTGGATGACAAAGTTTGCAGATGAATGCAAGCTGGGAGCCATTAACTCCCCAACTGATGCAGACACCCTACAGAAAGGCCTCACTGAGACCAATGGCTGGTGTCAAAACCACGCCCTTAAGCTTAAACACCAAAAAATGCGTAGTCATCCCCTTTGGTAAAAACTCCGTTCCCACTAATTACCACATCTATGGGAGCCCATTGAACACTGAAGGTTTTATAAGAGATCTGGGGATGCAGGTTGACAGCAACCTCTCCTTCGACCACCACATTGCCACTATGGTCAGAAAATCCTTCTATGTGGCACATCTCATTACCAAGGGTTTTGCATCCAGAAAGAAATAGGTCACTGTCCCTCTCTGCTCTTCCCTCATTAGACCAATCATCGAGTATAATGCCTCATTTGGCAAGAACCTCACTAGACACCTGCAAAAGCTGGAGAGGCCACAGAAGTACCTCACGAAGAGGATACTAGGCATTAAACACATGTCCTACACAGACAGACTCAAAGGACTCCAGCTATTCTCTCTCATATATTGCCTACTTACAGGCGATCTCTGCTTGACTTATAAAGCCATGTCTGACCCAGCTCTGTTGAAATGCTCCATCTAAAGAAATCCCAATCCCTCTGCACCACACGCTCCAGAGACCTCAACCTCATTACCACAATCAACAGGACATGCTGGAGGGACAGGTTCCTCACCCAGAGACTGCCCATGCTCTGGAAGAGAATTCCCATACATGTCAAGCAGAGCACCTCGCTGTCCCTCTTCAAGAGAAATCTTGATGAGTGGATGGGTAATAGAAAGTTCACCCCGGGGGATCACTCCAGTGGCTCTATTTGCTAGAGGAACTGGGAAATAACGTCGGAAGGCACAATGCCAGGGCACTTCTATGGGATAGGCGTGTAAAGGCTCCAGGGCCATTAGCCTAGTACACACCTATGAAAAGACCTTAACAAAGCACTTGATTTGTTTAACAACAACAAGCTTGTTAATGTTATAGGATAAATAAGCCTTTGGCTGAAGTGCTGACAACTGGTTTGCTGGTCTTTTCAAATCAGACTAGGTACCTAATCCTTCCCCACCGGGTATAAAAAGTGGTGTTACACCAAGCTCTGCTTTTCACCTGTCACATTCAATTTTTTATCTTCCTGCCAGCAAATCAGCCCTATACAAAATATAGCTTATAAGCGGATAACTTGATGACTAAAGATCATCTATAATGTAGAGTCAAATCAAGTGATCATTCTTTTTTAGTCTTAGGACCAAAGATCTGGGACATATAGACCTAAAACATTTTAGGCCAAACCTTACACCATGTTTATAGGTCAGAGTACTAGTACTCTGTAGATGTAATATCCACACAACATACACTAGTATACACCGTCTTCAACTACTTAACTTGTTTAATTCATGCTTTTCTGCTCTACACAATTATGGGGCATGCTGTTAAGATTATTTCATTGTTTAGGCTTAAAGATGGAGTAAAGTCCAGATAATCTGGTCCTCTCACTGCATTTACTTGCGGCTACATACTGTGGATGCCAAAATACTTCTTACCTGGTTGTATGCAGCTCTTTGCTTAATAAAAGTCCAACAAGGGGTGGCACAGGCCTAAGTCAAGACTCACAGTTTGGTAATGTATCATGCAATGGGGCACTAGCTTAACATTCGGGTCCTGATACAGCACAGTTCTGACCTCCAAGTAATTTCTGAATCAGTTTCATGTCAATGAAACCTTATATGCTTTAGAACTGCTAAACTTTACATAACTGTTTCATATGCCCAAATTCCAACCTATGTTTGGACTTGGGCATTGATACAACAATATTTCTAACTTTAATGATCTTACTGGCAGACTCCATGTACAGATTTCAGCTGCATTATACAGCCAGATTCCAAGACTTGCTAATGGTTTAAGTCTTTATCTAATACCTGCTCTTGGTATAAGTGACTTGTTCTAGTAAGTCACTTACATCATAGGTCCATACTAGGCTATCTGCCCTGGGGCAATTATAAGCCTAGCCCGATTCTGTATGGCTTACGCCACCCCTTGATTTGAATATAATGTGCCTCTGTCTAATAGTGACACGGGAGCAATCCCTGGGACAAACCTACGATCCCCCATCCACTTATCGAGATTCCTCTTGAAGAGATTCAGTGAGGTGCTCTGCCTCACATGAACTGGAATTCTATTCCAGAGCGAAGGGAGCCTCTGGGTTATGAACCTGTCCCTCCAGCAAGTTCTATTTATTTCTGTGCTGAGGTTCAAGTCCCTCGAGCGTGTGGCTCTAAGGGATTTAGATTTACTGAGATGGAGCATGTCCATTAATTCTGGATTTGACATAGCTCTGTATGTCAGGCATAGATCGCCTCGAAGTAGGCAGTATGCAACTGAGTAGAGCTGGAGTTTTTGTTAACCGAGCAGCATATGGCATCTGTTTGAGACCCTTGATCCTCTTGGTGAGATACTTTTGGGGTCTTTCTAATTGCTGCAGGTGTCGGGTAAGGTACATCCCAAAAGGGGCATTGTATTCTATGATGGGCCTGATGAGGGATGAATAAAGGGGCACGATTACCTCTCTTGATCTACATGTGAAACCCTTTGTGATGAGGTGGGCTATGTAGAAGGTCTTTCTAACCACTTTGGCAATGTGGTTTTCAAAGGAGAGATTGCTATCAACTTGGGTCCCCCAGCAAGTCTTGTAATCAGGGTCCAGGTGTAGGCCTGCTTTTGTAATCAGGGCAGCCTTAAACTAGAGTAAATCAGTTACACTAAGAGCAAGTTTTTTTTTTTAGTCTGGCCCATAGTCATACTTGACTATGCCACAACAGGTAGGTGCAACTTACTTTCTTTGACCTTACATTAAGTTTTCATGTTGCATTTTCTCATTCAAACTGTATCTTTTGAATTGAATTTTTACCTTTTCTGGACAACAGCATCTTGGTGTAATACAGAACTTGTTTTGTATACATTTGATCTCACATATGGTTTGCTCTTCCTTTGCGCCTCTGACCTAGGGTGTAGCTGAAATGGCCCTTATGGAAGAGTCCATTACCCCTGTTAACAAACAGTAAGTACATAAAATTTAAAACAAAATATTTTTTTCAGAGACACATGGTATCTGACCCCTGTTAGACAAATTATAAGCCAACATTTTGTTGTGTATGTGACCACAAGCAATTGTGTCCACTAAGGATGGGAATTCTGGAGATATTAAGAGCCAAGAAAAAGATGAAAAGCAACTACATATAATTACTACATTTATACAACCACCTACTTTGCAGTTGGAAACTCTGATGGCTTGCTGCCACCAAAACCACTAGAAGATGGTAGTGCCACTTTTTTCTGCGAAGCAATATCTGCTGCCTTTGAAGGTACAGTCCCAGGATCAAAAGCATCGTCATCATACAGGAAAAACTATACGACAGAGAAACAGTAAACAGTTACATTTTATCTACAAGAACAGAAACTATCATCATCATATTTTTTCTACCTGTGCAAATCAGTGTAACCTAACCACTTTGGCACGTTTCACATGGTACTTAAAGTAACAGCTAAATACAAAGTATGAAAGCCTATGAGGTTAACTCTAAGCAGGTGTCAGGTTCTAACTGTAAAACAAAAAGGAATACGCAAAAGGTTTATTTACTTTTATTTTTACAGGCAAGAGAGCCGGACCATTCCAGCTCATGTTAGCCAGTTTTATTTTATTGTATTCATTTTAGGGTGCCATAATACTACAAGTAACTGTGACAAAGGGTTGACTATAAGACTGCGCACTGTGGTTTAGTCTATTTTCATAGGTGGCACAGTTCATTACAATGTAGAGATCCCTTCAATGCAGCCATTAATGTCAATGCTTCTACTTCTGACGCACCTTCTTGCGGACCCTAAGGAAGCATGTAGACTCCATCTGTTGTGCAAACATACTTTTCCATTGCTTTTATGCTGACTACTGAGACGGTGCATTGCAACCTGTGCATGATTTAGATGAAACTTTAGGTAGATGTCAGAACAATGCTCCACTATGAAGTATGTAATAAAATGTCTGTTCTCATACTCTTATACGGTATAAAAATGTATGCAAAAATCAGCATTTCTGTTACAAATGAAGAACCAGTTACCAAACTTCTCTCTCTACACTACAACAGCTCAGTAATAAAAAGTAGCGTGGCACGGACAACTGCAACAATTTTCTAACCTCATTAAAAATAAAGTCAAACTGGTTCTATGATGCAGAGGGATGGTTCCTAGCTATGACCCAGGTGACTGGGGTTCAATTAGCAGCACTACACTGAAGGAGACAATTGGGGGGGGTGTAAAAGAACATGGCTTGCTCACCACTTTCAGGAGTAGGGGAGGGTTATATACACTTGGGGAGGGGAGGGTAAACACAGCAGTGAGATTTCCCTGGTAAATACCAAAGAAACCACTGCCAAGTACTTTGGAAGAATGCCACTTATGGAAGTGAGGGGATGTCCTCTTTGGTCAGCCCACTACACATCCCTGCCCACAGCTTCACAGGGTACATGTGAAGTAGGGCTAAGAGCAGGCAAAAAGCTCAGACCACCCTCGATGGCTGGCTAAATGATGACTCCTGCTGGATGATTCTTGTTACGCTGATGGGAAATGAATGAGGCTACTGTCTTGGATTAAGATGATTATCAACCAACAGTGGGGGTAAAACCAATCAAAATAAATAAATGAATTAATTACTCACTCGATGTCCATGTCACTTTACCAAATATATATAGATAGCTATATATATATATATATATATATATATATATATATATATATATTTATATATTTATTTTTTGCCTATGGTGCTGCCCTTTTCTAGCCATCAGGTCTTCCCCCAGTTGTCCCATCAGCCCATACATTATCCTACAACTGCCAAAGACGGAGATTCAAACTTCTGGGGGTGGACCATTATAATGCAGCTGGATGACTTTAAGGCCTACCCACCCACTGTATACTGGTTCAAGGCTTGTTTCCTTTACAGATAAACTCTCACAAGCCAACTCTCACCACTGTGGTAGCATGCCTGTCTTAGGGTCCTACCCTCCAGAAGCATGCAGTGGGACACTACAAGGCTATGCCTCACCTCTACAGTTGTACAATGCCTCTGCAGTATCACCCTTAAGAAGCATGTAACAGGACACACTACAAGGAACCTCCTCTGCTGTCCCACCCTCCATTCGTGACCTGGTATGCTCTATGTTATACACCAGCAATATGGTAGCTACATGCCTCCCAGCACATTTGTCATCCATCTCCCTGTTTGTGAAGTGTTGCCCTTTCATTCCTCTCCCCACCCAAACTAGTTCCAGTGCTTAGGCTGCCCATTGAACCTAGTCAACACAACCACACACTTAGGTTCATACAGTGGATATAAAAAGTTTACACACCCCTGTTAAAATACCAGTTTTTTGCGATATAAAACAAATGAGACCACAATAAATCATTTCAAAACATTTCCCACCTTTAATGTGACCTATAACCTGTACAATTCAATTGAAAAACAAACAAATCTGTTAGGGGAAAAAATATAAAAAATTAAAAAAAGTACAATAAGCTGGTTGCATAAGTATGAACACCCTTAAACTAATACTTAAAAACACCTTTTCATTTAATTACAGCATTCAGTCTTCTTGGGTACACACCTGCCATGAATTAAAGAGACTCTGATTAACCCCAAATAAAGTTCATAAAGTTCAGCTGTCCTAGTAGGATTTTCCTGACATATACTCGGTTGCCTACTACAGCAAAAGCCATGGTTTGCAGAGAACTTACAAAGCATCAAAGGGCTCATTGTTGAAAGGCATCTGTTAGGAGAAGGGTGCAAAAAAATTTCCACAGTATTGGATATACCATGAAACTCAGTGAAGACAGTCATCAAAAAGTGAAGAAAATATGGGACAACACTGACACTGCAAAGAACTGGAGTCCCTCCAGATGAAAACTGGTCAGAGAGGCTGCCAAGAGACCTACAGCAACACTGAAGGAGCTGCAGGAATTTCTGGCAAGTACAAGGACTGGTTGTGTACTACATATGACAACAATGTCCCGTATTCTCCATGTCTGGGCTATAGGGTAGGGTTGCAATACAGAAGCCTTTTCTTACACAGAAAAAAATCAGGCCCAGCTAAAATTTGCTAAATAATATATCAAGTCTCCCAAAAGTATGTGGGAAAATGTGTTATGGTCGGATGAGACCAAGGTTGAACTTTTTGGCCACAATTCCAAAAGGTACGTATGGCACAAAAAAACACTTTGCATCACCAAAAGAACAACATCCCCATGGTGAAGCATAGTGGTGGTAGTATCATGCTTTGGGGTTGATTTTCTTCAGCTGGAACTGGCGCTTTAGTCAAGGTGGAGGGAATTATGAACAGTTCCAAATACCAGTCACTTTTGGCCCAAAACCTTCAATCGTCTGCTAGAAAGCTGAAGATGAAGAGGTATTTCACCTTTCAACATGACAATGACCCCCAAGCATACATCCAAATCAACAAAAGAATGGCTTCACCAGAAGAAAATTAAAGTTTTGGAATGGCCTAGCCACAGCCCAGACCTAAATCCAATAGAAAACCTGTGGGGTGATCAGAGACGGCTGTGGACAACAGATGCCCTTGCAATCTGACAGATTTGGAATACTTCTGCAAGGAAGAGTGGGGGCAAATATTGCCAAGTCAAGATGTGCCATGCTGAATCCTACTCAAGAAGACTGAATGCAGTAATTAAAAGGTGCTTCAACAAAGTATTAATTTAAGGGTGTGCACACTTATGTAACCAGCTTATTTTACGTTTTTTTTTTTAATCTATTTATATTTTTTCCCCTAACAGATTTGTTTCTCAATTGAATTGTACAGGTTGTAGGTCAAACTAAAGGTGGAAAATGTTTTGAAATTATTTATTGTGATCTCATTTTTTTATATCACAAAAACCTGGCATTTTAACAGGTGTCTGTAAACATTTTATATCTACTGTAGGTGTTTACCAGACTAACAACCACAAGGGCCTTTTTAAGCCTAGCCATGCATCCCAAACCTCTGACAAGTTCTGATACCCTTGATAAGTGTAAGCATGGGCCCTGGAGATGAACCATTTACAGGTTAACTGTTTGCATCAGTGACACAGGTGCCAAACCAGGGATGAATTTCTGGTTTCCCATCCAATTGTCCAAGTTGCACTTGGATTGGATTAGGGAAGAACTCTGCCGCACATGGATGGGTAGCCTGTTCCATAGATGGGGTAGTGTCTGTGATACATACCTATCTCTCCAGCAGGTCCTACTTATATCACAGGCAATGTTTTAGAACAGGTAATTCTGGTACTGTCTGTTTTGTAGATATGCAGGAGGTCCATCAGAGTACAGTCTGACAATGCCCTGTATGCCAGGCAGAGATCTCCCCTCAAAAGCCTGTAGGAGATGGAATACAGGGATAGGGCCTTGAGGCAGTCTGCATAGGACATATTACTTACGCCCTGTATTCTTTTAGTGAGGAACCTTAGTGGATGTTCCACTTGTTGGATATGCCTGGTTAGGTACATACCAAAGAGGGCATTGTACTCCAATGACAGGTCTGATGAATGCCGAATACTGGGGAACAATGACTTCCTTGAACTTAAATGCCATACCTTTGTTTATAAGTTGTGCAATGTAGAATGATTTCCTCATCACTGTAGACATCTGATGATCAAAGGCTAGATTACTAATAAAGTGTGTCCCCAAGTCCCTGACTACTGGGTCAACTAAGCGGTGTGTTGTCAGCATGATAGTTACCAGGGATGGATGATTTCCCAAAGGATACTACTATGATTTTCTTGGCATTTAGTTTTAGTCCATGACTCTGACACCAGTTGTTTGTCTGTGTCAGGCCCTCCTGGAGAACATTTGTGACAGTGTGAGATTCAATGACTGCTCTTAATTTGCAATCATCTGTAGATTTAGTCAGCCAGAGACCACTGACACTGGCCTTGACTTCTGAGCCGCAAATGCCAAAAAGGAGAAGTCCAAGGACTAATCCCTGAGGGACTCCACTTGTGACTGGCCTCTTTGTAGAGGTGAACTCCCCAATTCTAACTTCCTGGGTCCTGTCTGTGAGCCAGTTGGCTATCCACAAGGTGACATACGGGTTTGTACCTAAACTCTTGAGTTTGTCAACAATGCACCAGTGGGATATTGTGTCAAATACCCTGACCAGGTAAAGGTAGGTAGTGTGAATGATTTTGCCTCATCCATTGCTTTGATGACCTTCTCAAAGAAGTCCACCAGGTTGAGCAGGCATGATCTGCCCCTGACGAAACCAAACTGGGTTGGGTCCAGTGTCTGGGGGTTTACCATCTCTCTATTGATAATCTCCATGAGATTTCTTTCCATGGAGTTTCCACTTTACTAAATTACTGCCAACTGAATGTGTAGGCATTAAAAATCAAGTACTGCCTCTACAAATGAGGGTAGGTGACTCCAGTGAGAAGCACTTTTCATTATATAAAAGATGCTCTTACAATATCAGCTAATCTAATAGGAGACCCTCCTTGATGGGTCAAAGGCTGGACTCATCCTTTCCAACAATCACCACTTAACATTTTTTTTCTTCAAAAGCTCCACTGCTTGGGGGAAAGCACACCTAGTACTGGTACTTGTAAAATCACATTATCAGCACAACTATTCCCTAGGAGGCATCCAGCTCATCTCCAACCACTCGTTAGCACATCTCCCAAAAAGCAAGAAATAAAAACTAAATTTGATAGACATGCTGATAAACAAGCACTACACAAACACTGCCTGGACTTGGAGGCACTCTGACATCTAGAAATATCTAGAGGGATTCTCTCAGCAAGTATCTAACTATTCAAGTAAGGTCCTTGATTTTAGAGATATAACAGATATGTTCACAACATTGGCTGATCTAGAAGAGAAGCCTCCATGAGCAGTCAACAATTTGTCTGAATCCCAGTCAGTAAATTTTATTTATTTTTGTTTGCTGGAAAAGTCCGACTTGGACAAAGCCCATTTTCAGAAGAGGCCAGGGGAGAAACGCTCCAGACGCATGTCTTTGGAATGTGCGAAGAAACCGCAGCATTCAGAGGAAACCCACATGAAAACAGGGAGGTCATGCACACTCTTGCACAGAAGGCACCTCGGCCAAGAGCCAAAAGAAAGAGCCTCTTGCTGTGAGGTGGCAACACTAACTGCTGCGCCCTACCAATACAGAAAGAGTCAGAGAATACACAAAAGCCTGAAGCCACGTGCAGTGGCACAAATGTATCAATTGAATTCTGACTCTTGGTACTGTGGTTGAGACTTTAATGCTTATGGAAAATGCATAACCACACCCAGGAGGTACTACACAACGTGATGGAGACTTAACTGAAGCAAGCACTGGAAGTGTCCACGACCCTGGTACAGTAGCCATTGAAAGAAGCATTTTCCAATGAGTGTCTGACTGCTCAATGAAAAAAAAAAGATGCAATGCAGTATGTAATCCACAAAAAAGGGGTTTGCATCGTGACTGCCATCCCTTCCTTCCCCAAAGCAAAGAGTTCCTCTTTCGTCTCCCTAAACTCATGCACCAGCTTCAGATAAAACCTGAGCTGATGAGCTGACAATGCCCACCCAGAGTATGATCCGCTTCTCTTCTTCAACTGTCCCAGCAGATTAATTCAGAGAGAAACTGAAATCACTTATAGGAAAGGTAGGAGTTAGCCTGGCTTTTGTGGGGGAAAAAAAACAAAACAGTTGTAACTACCAACACATTAGGATATGCAGCTCAGAGGTTCTAAAGACAAAGATGTGGTCAACAGGGAAAATCATTTTTCATGAACCATTGCATTGCTGAATAAAAAAAATATGGATTACTGGAAATATTGTTTGTATTACCAAGAACCCACGACCCTGTTAACACATCCTTCTTGGCCACCAGGGGGCAATGATAATCAGTTTTGTGCTTTCTTCACTAAACCTTCTGATAAGGCTTGGGATCAGCAGGAAAGCATACAGGAATCTCCCTTTTCATAGAATGCAGACTGTGCCAGTGCACATCCAAGTTCAACTTTGTTGTACTGCATTGAATAGAAGAGAAAGGCAGCCACGTCCTCCAAAGTTGTAAACGGATCTACCTCACGAGAAGCCCCATTCAAAAGAATCACTTTCTGAATTATCAACACTAGGTGAAGACTGCAAGAACTGCTTAGTGATTTCTTCCAATATGCTTACTTCTCACGACACTAATTCTAACCACAAAACGCACTGTTAATATTCTTGTAAATTCTCTCCCATCTTCATCCCTCCTTGCATCCCATTCACCCTCACAGCCTCCTTCTGAAATCACTTTGACCAAGTTTATTGGCATTTAAAATTAAAAATACCACTTCCACGCATCCTGACAATATCCCTGGATGTCTACTGATATGCGCTAAATCCCACCTAGCAAAACCCCTCCATCAGCTACTCAACCGGAATATGTCCTGTGATTACATCATAGAGGCACAGAGAATGGCTGTTGTGGTACCCTTGTATAAGGGGCAGGCGATCTAATAACCTTGAGAACCACAGGCCTTCACAATTATTATTTGTAGGGATGTGGAAAATATTACAGCTGAAATAAAAACAATACAAACAATCAAATGTCAATAAATAAAGTGACCTTACATTCCTGAATATACACCAGATTGACTTAAAGGTAGACCAGGTCTGCTAAACCTAGTAGAGTTATTTAAAAGGGTTACAGAGGCCACAGATAAAGGGCACATAAGTACACACTGTTTACCAGTCCTTGTCAAGGCTGTTGGCACTTTACCCCATTCTGGGATTATTGAACACACTATCAATTCAACATGAATTTCACATGTATCTCATTGAACAGCAAACTGTCTTTCTGACAGAACCCATACCATTAGAGTCGGCAGTATTTGCTCCACACAGAAAAAAAGTCAGCAGTGGTGCCTTCCAAGGGCCCTGTACTGGATCACCTCTTCCTTAGCAGAGACTTCTCAGAGAAGAATGCCGATATCAGGGGACTATGGTTGCCAAGTTTGTTGATTATAGACTGGGGGTAGTTATCAAATCCTATTTCGATATTCATTCTCTAGCAAAGGCAGGACCAAACAAATGTTTATTAATCATGAGATTGCCCTCAAAGCCAAGAAACACAGCAGAGTTTCCTTTGGTACATTTAGCACCACCACCATATAATACAGACATAAAACTCCACTTAAATGTAATACAATCATCAGGGACTTCAGTATCTATATTGATATATTCTAATTTGCCCACCATGTTCCTACTGCAATTAGGAAATCATTCTGTCTTACTCAGGCTCCATGGCATAAAAAGAGAAGAAACCAGACTATGGCCCAGGGAAAGAAATTTGACTATGACTCAAACAAATAAGGAATATTGGGTAAAATCTATTTAACGGGGAACATTAAAGTCAGCAAATAGTGACAGACATTTTAGCTTCAGACATCACATTCTTAAAAGAACAGATTTTGCATTGGCATGAATTTTATCAACTTTCTAAGTCTGTAAGAGCAATATTTAAAAATTGTCCCAAATTTTGGGAATTTGTCCCCCCATTACTTATGGCTTTGTCCAACTCTAAGAGGTTGAGAGGTACAGGGGGGCATGGCTGAACATTTCAAAAGCTTACTGTGCTGTAAGTTTAGTTAGAATCTATGGAATGTGAACAACAAACAGAATGTTACCTCTGTCTATGGTTCACTGTCTCCAAACACAGGAGATATGACCCCATGTCCCCTTGCTTGCCCAGGTACCACACAACAAATTTATTCTTGGACCAGAATAAAAGAGGGCCTGGATGTTACTTCTCCTCCAAAACCATGAGGAGCTAGGATGGCTGTTATGTAGCGATTAGCTGATGTGGAGTTCCCTTTATGGGACAGACCCGATCCCCTGAAACTTAGCATAGCTGAGATGAGCTCCCCACCTCACAAAAAAGCACCTGTCAGATCCTGTAAAAAAGCATCATTTGAAGGACTGTAAGGTTCAACCTGGGGGCTGGAGGGAAGTGCCACCATTCTAGAGTCCAATAATGATTTTGAAACTGGAAAAAAGTCCATAACTGTTTAATGGTTCCACAACTAATGACACTTGCAGCACTCGCATGCCTATATACGTAAACTGCTCTGCTATCATTAAAGTGATTATCAAGTCTAGAAACAGCAGCAAGGTCCCAGCCAGGGCCTCACAATGACTGCCAGAGTCAGGAATTCTTGGGCCATCTATGAAGGTACTGGCACTGTAGTGTGTCCAGCTGTAAGGGCAAATCTCTGATGCAAGATAATATAGGACTTTTTCCTAGTTCATGGTTGACTGTAAACTAGGACTTTTCTGGTATATGGTCAACCTTGGAAACTGCAAACATAGAACAGCACTAGACAAGAACACAACTAAGGTTGTCTCTCAATGGAGCCACTACAAGCCAATGCCCCAAATAGGCAGCACATAAACATCTTCTCCCGCAAAGCTCTGACCATCATAGCCAACACTTTTGCAAACTTGTATGGGTGTTGACAAAAGTCTAAATAGCAACATATTGTAATGCAGTTGATGCCCATCCACTGAGAGACATCGATGCAGACTCCAAACACTGACGTGCTAACCAGCATCCACTGAGAGACATCGATGCAGACTCCAAACACTGACGTGCTAACCAGCATCTACCATTTAGTTACTTTTTGTTGATGGAGTTAGTCCCACTATGGCAATAGTCTATTTCCAATGGAGAATGATGGTGGTACACTAACAAGCAGTAATTTAAGATTCCAAAGGCATTTCTCAACTCTTTGAACAAGGTGCACTAGAAAGCACAGTTCCTTGGGAGGATGCAGTGCATTATACTGACAAATTCAATGTGGAGAAGAAATCAATTTGTGTGGAAAATATGGTTTGTCAACTTGCTGATGTGTTATACTCTCAAGCTGAGGGTTCTGTAAAACTTTGAAGTGAGACTATGGCTCAAGTGGCAGATTAACTCTAGGTTACATTGGCTGTGCAGTAAAGGAATATACATTCAACTCTATGAACAATTTACCAAATAAGATTTAGAAGCAACTTTCCAGGGTGAAAAAAAAAAAAACAAACCCAGCTTGCTGACATTGGGACTCTCTGAATTCCCAGTGAAAATGAGGGGTGGCTGCTTTAGCTACCAGATCATACAATATAGTAGAGTACTTACCATAACATTGGATCTTCAGAATTTTTTTTCCTTTTTTTAAAGCTGGGTTGGGACAAAGTATTTAAAGTAACCTTATCCAGATGGCTTTCCAAATCCATCTACATTTATGTTTTAACCAAAGGCAAATTCAATCAGAGCAGTTGTCACTTCCTCTGCTTTATTTACAAAGTCATCAACTGATGATATCAAAGCAGCCACCTGGGAACTTCTGCACACTTTCATCAAATATTACAAGCTGGATGTGGTACTTAGGTCCAGGTATTCCTTTGGGGCCCGCATTCTCTGTAGCATTCTGTCATGCCTTCAATGATGTTAGCTAGGGACTATGCCCCATCCAACTAAGTGGATGCAATGGACAATTCTAGCCAAGACAGTTATATACTTATCACAGTGTTGGATATTTATTATCCATGTCTGTCCACTTCAGCAATCCTGCCTCCATCTACATTCCAAACTGCCACCAGTTATCTCCTCAAAGTCCTCCCAGAGGTCAGCTTCCTTTTCCTTGGTATACAATTCTTCCAGTTATCCTAGAGAAAAGGTTTCTGGAATGTCCAGTAGTCAAACTATCTGCATTAACGAGTAGTAAAAGTCCATTGCGGCAGATAAGGGAGAAGCTCAAGTTATGTGAGGAAGCGGTTTGTTGTACTGGCACCTAACAGTGAGCCAGTCCCCTTCAGAGAAGTCATTCAATTGGATAATCAAAGATGCTGCAGTGATGGGCAGCAACAAAGAAAAGCTGTTAAAGAAACGTTGCAGACTTCACAATAGAGGACTGCAACAGTAGCTGTGCAACTTGTGTAAAAACATCTTACTGCTGCTCCTCTGAAATGTACAGATCAGACAAAACAGTTACAATTCACGCAAAACAAAACTTGTATAATGTCACGGGAAAGTTAAATTCTTCTGCTCAAACTGTTAAAACATGTACAAGCTAGCCTGGTCTCAATGTACATAAAAATGATTCTAAATGACAACTAGAATAGCCAACTGTTAATTCAGAGCAAGATATTTAAAAAATTGTAATTAGAATATTCTGTCAGACTGCTTGTTGCTTATTTATCAGGGTGTGGATAGTAATTCATTACTGAAACTAAGCAGAAATTCCTTAAGATTCCAAGAGCAGGATAAAAATTATTTCTTACACTTATTTCACTGAATTGCACTTCTGTAACGCTTATAATTGTGCTATACAGCTAATCTACTATATTTTGCACTGTTATAAAGCTTTTTTACTGTTTCACTGCATTTATGTACTGCTTGATACTGTTTTAACTGTATTTTTCATTGCTAGATACTGTTTCATTACTAATCGCATGTTTACTGAATTACTTAACTGTAAACTGCTTTTTCATACTGAGAGTTGTATTTTCTGTTTATGAGTGCTCTATCCGTGCTTTTCTGTGTATTTTTAATTTTTACAGGTTTCTGTGTTCTAGTCTAGTCTGTTTGCAGTTAAAAGCATTCTCTAGAGTCTGCTTGCTCCTTGATCTGTTTAAAACTTTCATTTAGTGGCTACAGCTAGTAGCTGTAACAGTTTTAGTTTCCCACCCCACCTCCCTATTGTTGTGATGTACTTATACTTGGTGGCTTTGCAGTTGCCCGCCCTTACTGTATATTTGATCTGGAACACTCCCTCCCAGTCTAATGTCATTAGTTCATTCAATCTAATAGAGAGAAACATTTGTGAAAGCCAACCCACTCAGATACTTAACCTTGAATTAACTTCTGTTCCAGCTTTCTCCAATTCCACTTTACTGAAAAAAATTTCAAAGCTTGTTCCCCCCGCTTTCCGGTAACAAGTCTAGTCCAGATACAGATTTGCTGTATCCAGGACGGTTTGTAAGCTCTTCAGCCCCCCCCCCCCCGCTTAACTAGGGTTAAACTATTCCCAGCGCCATAAAGTCTGCTCTTCAAAATTTCCCTTACAACTTGCCAGCTTTTTTGTTTTAGCACTCAAATCTGTTTCTTTGAGCTCAGCACTTGTTCAGAACTTGTTATAAGCACTAAATAAGCTACAAATTACTACAGCACTCAACTTTCCTCACTTGTTTAGAGGAAAACAGTTTTTAGTACTTAATAAATAAGCACTTATACAGGCATGTCTAAAGGTCAGCTCCAGGTGTTTTCTCCTGTCTACCTGATGAATTTGGGCATCTTGGGGCAATGCAGCAATTGCCTCATGTACAAAGACAACCCTCTCCTCCTACCACCCAACACTACAACCTGTGAGAGATGCACTTATATAGCCAAACTGGAAGCAAAGCTCTCTTCACCGAAGACTGGACTAGACAGTCAAGAGGAGAAGGTAAACACTTGCACCTCACCACACTCATCACATAATTCCTCAAAACCTACACCACCAAAACACACGCCTACATTTGCGGAGGCTCTCAATAAAAATCTACCAAACAACTGAGACCTCCAAAGCAGAAATGCAAGCAACCTCCATCCCCCAACACAACCCAAATGACACATAGCCCACAAACTCAGTGCGCCACTCAACTACAGCCCTTAAGGCATAACATACCCAACACTTTAGTCATAGGTGACTCTACAGTCAGGCACACTGATGTTCCACTCACCAGGCTAAACAAAGAGAAAGTTACTGTCAGCTGCCTGCCGGGTGCCAGGATCAGTCACATATCGCATGCACTCAGGTCACTCCACAACAAGTACAAATATGACTATGTCATTGTCCATGTTGGTGTGAATGACCTGAGACGTACCTCCCTGGACTACATGAAGAGAGACATGGAGGAGCTCTCCAATCTTGTAGGCCAGGCAGGTATGACCCTAGCCCTGAGTAGCATTCTGCCATCACCCAGAATGATACCACAGTACAAGGACAAAATGATTGACTTCAACAACTGGCTAAGCTTCTGGCGTCATTTTAAGGGAATCCAGTATCTGTCTGCCTGGGATGACATGATCAAAGGACCACAATGCTTTGCCAGAGATGGCCTGCACCTGTTGCCCTTGGGATTCCGGATACTGGCAAAGGCTCTTGCCACCCCATAGTGCTTTTTTTAGGCAAGGTTCAAATGACAACTTCACCACCGTAACAGGTACAAGCAAGCAAAATCAGAGGCTAACGCTACTCAATGCTAGAAGTCTAAACCTCAAAATGCACTCACTCGAGGCACTCCTTAAAATGGAGAACATAGACATCAGTGCAGTGACAGAGACCTGGTTCAAAGCTCCAGAGAGCACCCTTGCATTACCAGGCTATAATTCATGCCACACCTTTCAGCCACCTAACCCGGACCGAAACACTAAAGGCGAAGGCGTGTCCATATTCATTAAGGACGTCCTACACCTCCAAGCTAGTTGCTCAGCATATTGCATCCGAGATTATCCAAGTGCAACTAACTCTGGGTAAGACCGCAATCCAAACTGTAGCTTGCTACAGACCCCCCACCATGCCCCAGGATTCCCACTCCTCTTTTCTTAATACACAGGAAAATATTAGGGTACAAACAGACACCCTAATAATGGGTGATTTCAACTACCCCACCAATAACTGGGAAAAATACTCATGTACCAACTCTTTTGCTCAACGTTTTCTGGAATTCATAAATTCCAAAGCCTTGGATCAACTTATCCACACCCCCACAAGGGGCAGCAATAACCTAGACCTGGTCATTACCAACATGGTCGACTGGTGTTCCACACCAAAGGTCAATTCCTCAGTCAGATCCGACCACAAGCGAATCACCCTAGACATCCACATCCTGCCCTCACCCCCCCACATTAGGGAAACAACCGTAAAACAATTTCACCAAAGCCAACTTCACGCTTAAGACAGAAGTGGCAAACTTCATGACACCCATACAGATGGACAACAGAGGTACGACTGCTGAATCCTACACAAATACACTTTACAAGTACTTACATGAGTGCATGGATCGTACCATTCCTAACAGAACCAAGATGCTATCCTACAAAAAAAGGAAGCCAATCTGGTGGTCTTCTGCCAAAAACAAACTCTATAACAGAAGAAAGAAACTGTTAAAAAAAAAAAAAAAAAAAAAAAAAAAAAAAGAGTAAAATCCCATGATTGGAGGAACTCCCTGGTCAGCCTCAGTAAGAAGCTGAGATCCCTCATAAAATCCTCCAAAGCTAGTTACGAAAACAAATCGCCACTGATTCTAAAGACAACCACAAAGCATTTTATAGCTATGTCAAGAATCTCAATGGCAACACTCAGATCTGCTCTGAGTTACAGCACAATGGCACTAAACATACAGAGCCAACTGATATTGCCAACATCCTGGCAGATAGGTTCAGTGCTAACTTTACCCCCCTCTCAGTGCCTAAAGGGTCCATCTCTATACCGGAAGAATGCAGTGTTTCTGTAATCACAGCTGCACAGGTAAAAACCTCACTCTCCAACGCCAAGAACATGGCATCCTTGGGACCTGACAACATCCCAGGCTGCCTTCTACATGAACTACAGAATGAACTGGCACCCCACCTAAGTACCATGTTCAATCATAGCCTCACCTCAGGCTTTTTGCCCACTGAATGGTACACTGCAATGGTTATCCCACTCCACAAAGGGGGAGCCACGACAGACCCCAGGAACTACCGCCCCATTAGCCTGACAAGCATGGTCTGTAAGGCCACGGAATGTATCATCATGGAACTCAAAGAAAGACATTGGTAATCTCCAAACTCTGGACCCCACACAGTTCGGGTTTGTAAAAGGCAGATCATGTCTCCTAAACCGGATAGACTTCTTTGAAGCAGTCACCAAAGCCATAGATTAGGGTAAGGTGGTTCACACAGCCTATCTAGATCTCGCCAAGGCTTTCAACACCATCCCCCACTCTGGAATTATAGATAAACCCAATAAACTAGGTATAAGTCCCTATGTCATAAGATGGGTTGCCAACTGGCTGACTGACAGAACCCACACTGTGACAGTAGCAGACTCCAAATCCGACTTCAGACCAGTGACAAGTGGAGTACCACAGGGTTCAGTCCTGGGTCCTCTCCTGTTTGGTATCTACTTCTCTGAAGTACAGGCCAACACAGAAGGTCTCTGGCTAACTAAGTTCGCAGATGACTGCAAACTAGGAGCTATAATCGAAACTCCTAATGATGTGGACATCCTACAAAATGGTCTCACTGAGATGGATGCCTGGTGGCAAAGCCATGGCCTCAAGCTCAATGCCAAAAAGTGCATTGTCGTCCCTTTTGGTAAAAACTCTGTACCCATGAACTACCACAAAGGTGGTAGTCTACTTAACACTGAAGTGTGATAAGAGACCTTGGGACGCAGGTGGACAGTAGTCTCTCCTTTGATAATCACTTTGCAACAGTAGTCAGGAAATCCTTCTAAGTGGCACACCTCATCACAAAAGGTTTCTCATCCAGAAAAAAAAAAAGAGGTAATTGTTCCCCTCTACTCATCACTCATTAGACCCATTGTAGAGTACAACGCCCCTTTTGGTATGTACCTCACAAGACATCTACAACAACTGGGCCACAGAAATACCTCACAAAGAGGACTACTGGCCTCAAACTGATGCCCTATGCAGCCCGTCTCAAAAAACTCCAGATTTACTCCGTCGCATATCCCCTACTCAGAGGCAATCTCTGCCTAACATACAAAGCTATGTCAAACCCAGAGCTTTTGGACATGCTCCACTTAAAGAAATCCCAATACCTCCGAGCTACACCCTCTAGGGACCTAAACCTTGTCACCACAATAAACAGAACATGTTGGAGGGATAGATTCCTGTCCCAGAAACTTCCCATACTCTGGAACAGACTACCTATGTCAAACAGAGCTCATTAGCACTTTTCAAGAAAAATCTTGATGATTGGATGGGAAATAGGAAATTCACCCCGGGGATCACTTCTGTGGCTCTGCTCGACAGGGGCACAGGAAAATAAGTTTCTTGGGTGGCAAAAGCCAGGGTACCGTTTGGCTAGGCTTATATAGGCCCTAGGGCCAATAGCCTAGTACCTACCTATGAAACATCAGTGAATAAATACAGAATATGGAATCTGATGGGAAACTGAAGGACCTTCATCTCACAAGGCTGAACTGTTTGCACTTTAAATGTTTTGTATATTGGGGGAAAAACAGATGTACAGTATATTATATTACATATAATCATGCTGTGTCTGGGGGTCTCAGTGTCATGTGGGGAAACAGACATTTAAAAAAATACTTCGAAGAGAAGGACAGAAGATGTGAAGTGGAGCATTTCTGTCACATTACTTTGTCCAGAGATACGATGAGAAAGAAATTCTGTAAAACAGTCAATTTGCCTCACAGAAGAGAACTAAGCTGGGCAAATTCAGGCACTCAGACAGCTAAAAAATTGGAAGAAAATGACAAAGCTAGATTTTTAAAGTTAAAAAAAAAGGCAAAGGGGAGAAGTAAGCACTAATGCAAACAGGATAAACATTGAAAAAATTATCAATATTGGCATATGAGAACAAGCAAGACAGAGGACTGACAAGATATATAACAGGCCAGGTGCTTCAAGCTTCTGGTACAGTTCACAATGTATGTCATGAGGGTGTTGTCCTGTATTTATTGTGCAGTCTTAAAGAAATGCTAAAGAAGATGTTATAGGGTTTCAAAAAAAAAAAAGAAAAGAAACGTGGGTTCATATAGTATGAAGTATCTAAAGTAACTGAAAACTATTGATGTTAAGTTGTCAATCTCGCCTTCATTCTTGCTAAAGTTCGAGAGCTTATTTTACCGGCTCGAGGCAACCCTATATCCCATGATGCTAGGCGATAACTCCCCAGATCTCGTTTGCCGCTTTCACTTGCGAGGTGCGTATTTTTACTGGCTCCTGGTAAGTCTTTAAATACATAGTTTTCAGTCACGCTTTTTGGTTAGTTTTTCACCCAGTTGTTTTTTAGTAGTTAGCGACTACCTTTAATTCTATTCCTGTTAATACCTTCCCTTTTTTCCCCCTTATATCCCCCCCTCCACTCTTAGGTTAGGCCTTAAGCCTGCCCCTTTCCTAATTATTCTTAGGGATCCTGTGGAGTGTTTGGGTGTGTCAGTATCCCAATTAATATTTTTATTGTTTTTTGAGTGTTGTGTGTGTGTGTGTGTTTTCTCTTTCCTTTTTATGATCCCTCGACACTGTTATGTCGAAGGAACCAAAGAAAACTAAGGTCTCAGGCTTTAAGAAGTGTGACTCGTGCTGTCAGAAAATATCTCTGACAGACTGTCACACTTCTTGTGTTTACTGCCTGGGACCCGTGCACCTGCAGGACTCTTGTTCTGTGTGTCATGCATTCAGTCCAAGAGTCCTGCAGGAGTGCAGGAACAAACTTATATTGAGGGGCTTGTTAAAGCCCGAGGGCTCCCCGACTAAGTCTGCGTCGGGGAGGCCTTCGAAACCAGCAAAACCGTCGGCTCCGAGTACTAAGCCTTCGGCTGCTGGCTCTTTGTCTGTGCCTAGATCGGCTCCGGCTGGAGCCGATCCCTCTGAGTCACAGGTTCCTGTCTCGGCACCACTCGGTGCTGATACCTCTGAGTCCATGCATTCACGGTCGGCTCCGGCTGGAGCCGACGTGTCCTCGGCTCCTTTGGCTCCATCCATATCTAAGAAGAGGTCAAGATCTCCTTCACTGGAGTCCATCCATTCAGCTCCGAGATCCCCCCTGCTCTCGGAGCGGAGCCATCGGAGCCGATCTTCTCGGTCATCCAGGCTTTCAGATCACGACCTTGAGAGAGTGGTAAGTAGGCTGTTAAAGTCTCAGGCATTGGCCCAGATGATCTGTAGCCCATCTCACCAGACGGTAACTATTACGACTCCACCTATTTTTCCTCCTTCGACTCTCCCTCAGAGTTCGGAGCCGTGACTGTTGTGGCATCGGAGCAGATACCTCCCCCTTCGGCTCCTTCGTCTTCCACTCCGATCTCCTCCTTGATGCCTTCATTGGACGGATCTGGGTGCCTGATCTCTCTCGTCGGCTCCGAGGGGGCGAGTGGCATCGGACCATTGTCCTACCCCTTTCTCCCTCTCGGAGCGTCGGCGCTGGTGAGCTCGACCCCGACATCGGCCTCGGAGCCTTCCCTGTCGGTGCGGCCTGGGGTTCCTACCTCTTCGGAGCGGGGGCCCTCTGGCCTTTCGGACAGGGGAGCCTTCGAGGTGATGAGGAGTGTACTAGCCCCAGGGCATAGTCAACGGTCAGCTCCATCAGCTCCTCCCACTACAGTGCCTGCTGATGTCTCTTCCCACTCTCTTGTTCCCAGACCCAGAGATCCAACGCCTCAGGTTTCCCCACTGGGAATATCTTCCTCTTCCGAGGCTTCTCCTGACCTGTCAGCGGAGCCTCCGCATAAGAGGACATGTAAGAGGAAGCATGTGGACTCCCCTGAGTCCATTACATCTGACACAGACTTGGATGAGTCGGAGGGATACACAAAGTCCCCCTCTGAGGATGTCTCTTTCTCAGACCTCCTAGAAATCCTAAAGCAGAGAGGGAACTGGTCTTCCCTTAATCCTTCTGAGGACGAGTCGGTGTACCTGGAGGCTTTTGGTTCTCGACCCTTTACCTCGTGGGAGTCTACGCCTTTCGACCCCCTTATGGAAGTAGTGGCTCGGAAGGCGTGGTTGGCCCCGGATTCAGTGGAACCCACCCCTCGGAGGCCATCTAAATTCATCACAGCACCAGTTGACAAACAATTCCTAACAAAAGGTGTACCAGCAGATACCATGGTGGTGGCTGCAGCCACCAAGAAGGAACTAGCTGATCCTTCAGTACCTATCCATCCTCCTAATAAGGATTCTAGGACCATGGATAGGTACGGTAAGTGGATGTTTTCTTCAGCAACCTTTGAAATGCGGTCGCTGAATTACTTGTGTCACTTCACCCGCCTTCAGAGTGATATTCTCAAAGAGTTGGGAGAAGTCTTACAGGATCCATCAGCTGCTGGGTCCCAGGATAAAATAAACTCACAGCTTGGAACCCTAAACTCGATTGTTAACTCCTCCATGCATCTAATTTCATATGCAGCCGATGGAGCGAGTAGGGCCGCGGGCACAGGAGTGGCCTTAAGGCATCACGCCTGGATGCGGCTGTGTAATTTCGCGGACCCTTTCAAGGCGTCCTTCACAAATTCCCCTTTTGATGGTTCGGCTTTGTTCGGCCCTCAAGTGAAAGACACCTTGACCAGATGCGAACAAGATGGCAAGACTCTTTCTGCCGTAGGAGTCAGTTTCTCCACCCCTTCAAGACCATACCCTAAGGGTTAGAAGGGTGGGAAAATGTGGTTCCGCAAATCTCAAGGAGTCACGCCTGACGCAAGAGGTCAGTTTACCCCCAGAGGCAGAGGGGGTAACAACAACACATGCCGCCCTAGGGGCAGAGGGGGTCCGCAGAACCAGGGTAGCAGGGAGCCTCTCACTGACAAACCCTTCCAGCATCCCTGAGATGTTGCCCGATTGTCCACCTTTGGAGGCAGTTGGGGGAAGATTGTCGTTCTACCCAAAAGCCGAGGGTTACAAAATTCCCTTTATCCAAACCCCAATTCAGCAAAAGGGAACCCTTCCAGACGTTCCACCCGGTCTAAGGGAACTAGCAGTACCAGAGATATCAAAACTGCTAGCAAAAACAGCCATCCAGCCAGTCCCAGCAGACCAACTAGGATCCGGAATCTACTCAAGGTTCTTTTTGGTACCGAAAAAGACAGGGGACTGGAGACCAATATTACATCTCAGCAAACTAAACAAGTTTGTAAAGAGAAGATTCCAGATGGTCACGCTGCAGTCCATTCTACCCTTTCTGGGCAAGGACAATTGGATGTGCTCCGTGGACCTTCAGGATGCGTACTATCACATCAAACTTCACAGGCGCTCCAGAAGGTTTCTCCGCTTTCGGCTGGGGGCCAGTCACTACCAATTCAGAGCCCTGCCCTTTGGTCTCACTACAGCCCCCAGAGTGTTCACCAAATGTATGGCAGCGGTTACGGCTCACCTGAGACGGCAAGGATTCCAGGTGTTTCCATATCTAGACGACTGGCCCCTCACTGCCACCACCAGGCATCAACTTCTCCAAGCCAGAGCTTACACCATTCACATTTGCAGAGGGCTAGGAATCTCTATAAATTTCGAAAAGTCTGCCTTGTCGCCTTGTCAGTCTATTACCTTTATAGGCGCCAACTTGAACACCGTACAACTTTCAGCAAAGTTAACAGATCAAAGGGTCTTAGATATTCAAAACCATGTCCATGTTCTTCTTCAGAGCGACAAATTTCAGGCCAGGTATGTCCTAAAAGTATTGGGTCTTATGGCGGCCGCCATAACACTTCTTCCCCTTGCACGTTTTTACATGCGTCTTCTACAGTGGATGCTTTTCGCTCAATGGTCTTTTCAGCAACTCCCCATGCACCACAAGATCATAACTCCAACTTGCAAAAGTCATCTGTCCTGGTGGATATTGTCCCCTCAAGTCCATCAAGGCAGACCCTTTGCTCCTCCTCCCCCGGTCGCCACGGTGACATCGGACGCCTCCCTGATCGGGGGGGGGGGGGGCATTTTCAGGGCAGGATGGTCCATGGCACTTGGCAACCTTTCGAACGGCACCTGCACATACATGTCCTAAAGATGAGAGCAGTGCTTTTAACGTTGCAAGCCCTCCACGACTCTCTTCCCCTAGGAACTATTGCAATCCAAACGGACAATATGTCCGTAGTGTGGTATATCAACAAGCAAGGCGGAAACAAGTCCTATCCCCTGTGTCGAGAGGCACTCAGACTTTGGCAATGGGCAATCTCCTCTCAGCCGTTTCTGATAGCAACGCATATCCCCGGGAAGTCCAACATCATAGCGGACAGGTTGAGCAGAGCTAAACTCATGCCACACGAGTGGTCTCTCAAACAATCTGTGGCAGAAGAGATTTTTCAGAAGTGGGGCCTTCCTTGCTGCGATCTTTTTGCTACACCCCAAAACAGAAAATGCCCCGACTTCTTCACCCTCTTCCCCCTTCCAGGCCATCCCTTCAGTCAGAGATGCTCTAGTCCAAGACTGGCCTCGGGGACTTCTCTATGCCTTTCCACCTTTTCCTCTAATCCCACAAGTAATTCAGAAAGCAACTGCCTTGAGAGCCAAGTTGATTCTCATTGCCCCTTATTGGCCTCAACAGATATGGTTTCCGTTCCTACATCATTATCTTTTGGTACAGCCTTGGCATCTGGACCCAGCTCCAGATCTATTGACCCATCAGTCGGGGCAGCTGCACCAATCCCTACATTCTCTCAACCTCACTCCTGGTTGCTCCGCTTTCGTCTCTAGCCAGGCTTCCTATGATTTCTAATCCCGTCCGGGATATCATAGTAGTTTTCCTTAAATCTTCCACCAGAAGGATTTACACTAGTAAATGGAAATGTTTCTCCTTCTGGGCAAAGGCAAGGAATATAGATGCCTTTACTGCCCCAATTCATTCGGTCTTAGACTTCCTAGCCGAAATTTTTCATTCAGGGTCTTCTGCCTCCACAGTAAAAAGTTCAGTTGGCAGCCATATCAAATTTTCATATAGGCTTATCGGACCACAACATCATGTCCAATAAGCTTTGCAAAGCTTTCCTTAAAGGTGTATTTTTACTTAAGCCTCCGATCAAAGACCCTCCACCTCAGTGGGATCTTAATTTAGTCTTAACATCCTTGATTCTTCCCCCCTTTGAACCTGCGGTCTCCTGTTCATTGAAATTTCTTTCCTGGAAGATGCTCTTCCTAGTCGCCATTACTTCTGCTAGGAGAGTATCTGAGCTTCACGCCCTCTGCATTCGTCCTCCCTACTTAATCTTCCATAAAGACAGAGTTTCTCTAAGGACTAATCCATCCTTCTTACCCAAGGTGGCTTCGCAGACAAATTTAAATCAACTGATCTCCCAGTTTTTTTCCCAAACTATACTAATAGAGTGGAGCAAAAGCTACATTATCTAGATGTTTACTGCCAGCTCCGATACTATTTGGATAGAACCAAACAAATAAGGAAGTCTGATCAACTGTTTTTATCGTATGCAGAAAATAAGAAAGGCCTTCCTGTTTCTAAGGTAACCCTATCTAGGTGGCTGTCTTCTGTGATTACATCTATTTATCAACTCAGAGGTAGGGAAATGACTTCTAAGCCAAAAGCCCATTCAGCTAGAGCACTAGCTACATCTACAGCTTTTCAAGCTAGACTACCAATAGACACTATCTGTGCGGCAGCCACATGGGCCTCTCCTCATACCTTTGTTTCGCATTCCAAATTGGACATGGCCTCCAGGGACAGAGCAAAATTTGGTTCCACCGTTCTCAAGAGTCTGTTCCAATGAGCCACCCAGGATGAAGGTGCTAGGGACGCGGTCCCATCCAGCAAGAATGAAGGCGAGACTGACAACTTAACATTGAGAAGTTATGTACCTACCATAACGTTCCATGTTCGTTGTCTTCTCTCGCCTTCTTTCTTGCGTCCCACCCACCATCCCCCTAGCCTGGACAGACAGAGAAGATCTTCCCTTCCTTGAAGGGTCCTTATATTCCCTTGTTTCAACATCTAGATGTCCTAGGATATATACAGTGTAGATAAAGATCTTTGGGGGTTTTTATCCCTCTTCCTTTCCAGTTAGAGGATTTTGTTTTATTGGCCTATGCTAGGTTTTTCAGCTTCCAAACGAGATCTGGGGAGTTATCGCCTAGCATCATGGGATATAGGGCTGCCTCGAGCCGGTAAAATAAGTTCTCGAGCTTTAGTAAGTGGCCGAGTCAGAGCCGAGGATCGGCTCTGAACCCATCCAGCAAGAAAGAAGGCGAGAGAAGACAACTAACATGGAACGTTATGGTAGGTACATGACTTCTCATTGCCTTTTCTTTAATAATCAGTTTAAATGCAGTACCCTACAAACCTTGCTCTCTGGGGCAATCTGAGAACCAGAAAAGTACAGTTGAGTCTGTTTACTATAAATATAGATGTTAGTGTGTCTTCACTGTTGCAGCAATAAAGAATAGTTGTGGAAAAACTTACTATAGCCATAGATGTCCTTCTCTTCTATATGCTGCAATATCCATAACATGAGAGAGTCTGCCTCCAGTTGACTCGTACATCCAGCTGTTATACCAAAGTAAAACTGTTACTGCAAAGGTACGTGCGACGAGCCGCATCACACAGCGTATGTCGGCTATAAACAGATGGCAGGTATAAAGCGGATGCCAGTACGCGCTTACCTCAGAAGTGAATGCCACCAAGCACCAGCTTGAAGGAGTATACAGAAGGTCAGGCAAGTATCAATGAAGACTATACTGCAGAATATAGAACAGAAGGACATCTACGGTTATGGTAGGCTTTTACACAACTATTCTATTTCTTTCTATTCATATGCTGCAGTATCCATACCATAAGGGAGAATGCTAAAGCTCATGCAGAAGTGAGATTGGGAGGAGGAGCACAGACATTTTCCACAAAACCATGCAGAACAGCCACGGCAAATCCTGCTACAGACATGGAAACAATATCCAACTTATAGTACTTGGTAAAGGTATCAACAGATGACCACGTAGCTGCCTCCAAAATGGAAGCTGTATCCAAACCTTTAAAGAAGACCCCAGGAAGATCCAGGAAGTCATCCCTGTTTAACATCCATTCGTTGGAATAAGTCATGGACCTGCTTAATGAATCTGCCATCACACTCTGAGCTGATGGAATGTAAACAGCCTACAGAGAAACCTGACTGAGTTGAGCAATCTCACAGCTCTAGTAGTGTGAGCCTTGACAGGAAAAGGAAGATCCTTCCCATTAGCATGGCTTAAGAAATCCAGGAGGAAATAGTTTGCTTGGAAACAGGGAGTCCCAGGTTTCATGGGTAATAGAAAATAAAAAGCCTGCCTGATTTATGGATGGACTTGGTTTTGATCAGGTAGTATCTCAGCTGTCTGTGCACATCTGAAGTGTGAAGGATCCTCTCATTAGATGAATGTGGAAAAAGGTAGGAAGGTTGACTGCTGGATTCACTGACAACTCATTCATCACTTTAAGCATGAATGAAGGATTGGTATGAAGGGATACCCTGTCACGATGGAAGACTGTGAAAGGAGAGTAGGCCATGAGGGCTTGAAGTTCAGAAACCCTTCTGGCTGAAGTAATAGCCACCAGGAGAACGGTCTTCCAAGTGCAATGTTGGAGGGAAGAGGTCTTAGCTGGCTCAAATGGAACCAGAGTAAGCTTTTCAAGAACAAAGTTGAGGTCCCAAGGAGGAGGAATCTGTTTCCTTGGTGGTCTAATATGCAAGACTCCTTTCAGGAAAAGCTTGACTTACAACCTGGATGCCAAGGGAGGAGTCGATGGTAAGCATGCTGAGACGGCAGAGAGATGTGCCTTGATGAAAGAGTATGACAAGCTACCTTTCATCAGCTCACCCAGGTAAGACAGGACCACTGGTGGATCCACCGACTGTGGTTAAAATTTGTTTTTTTAGACACTAGACAGAAAACCTTTTCCATTTGGATAGACAGGATTTTCTGGTAGTAGGTTTTCTGGCCTCCTGCAGAACCTGTAGCACATTCTCAGTGTAAAGGTGTCTAAAGTGGATAAAAAAGTACAATTTTGTACCTACCATAAATGTAGATGTCCAATAGATATGCAACTGCAGTCCTGACATATGGGTTGTCCTGCCTCAGGCAGCCCCTCGGTCGGCCGGATTCCAAAGTCTGGGTCCGGCGTCGGCTGATGTCGCCTCTTCCCCGACGTCAGAGCGGCTGGGGTATAAAAGCATCAGCCGACACCATCTTCTTCAGTGTTTCTTGCCCCAGATGCCAGGTGCCCTCCAAGGAAGGCTAAATTTAGAGAATGGATAAAATTCCAGACATGCACAATAGTAATAAACAGATACACCATAAAAGCTATCCCCAGCTAAGTTGGAAAAGGGGGTAGTGGACCCAAAAAAGGTAAATTACAGAGGGGTAGGAGGGAGGGTAAACCTGACTGCAGTTGCATATCTATCGGACATCTACATTTATGGTAGGTACAAAACTGTATTATGTCCTTCAAGAATGCAACTGCAGTCCTGACATATGGGTTGAATACCATAGCCAAGCTGGGGGTGGTAGGATCTAAGAAAAAGATGGTGTAGCTAAAATGCCCTGCAGGACTGCCGAAGCACAGCCTGCTCGGGATCTGGAGTATAAAGGCAGGTTGTAGTGTTTGGAAAATGTATGCACGGAGCTCCATGTAGCAGCTTCTAGAATGTCCTTTGTAGCCACCCCTCTTAGAAAGGCTGTGGAGGTGGCTATAGCTCTGGTGGAGTGTGGCCTGATATTGGCTGGCACACCTTTTCCATGGAAAGAGTAACAGAATCTGATGCAGTGTCCAATCCATTTTGAAATTGTTTGTTTGGAAATTGCCTTTCCTTGCACTCCAGCAGCGTAAGCTACAAATACTTGTTCAGACTTTCTGTTGGCCTTTGTTCTGTCCAAGTAGTAGCGTAATTGTCTGTGTATGTCCAAAGTGTGCAGCAGCTTTTCTCCTTTATTTTGAGGATTGGGAAAGAAAGTAGGCAGGTGAATTGCTTGATTTAGAGACATCCTGGATATCACTTTTGGCATGAATGAAGGATTGGTTCTTAAAGAAACTCTGTCCTGATGAAAAATGAGGAATGGAGGTACTGCCATGAGGGCCTGTATCTCCGAGACTCTTCTTGCTGAGGTAACTGCCAACAGGAAAACTGTTTTCCAGGAGAGAAATTGCATTTCTGAAGATGCTGCTGGCTCAAAAGGAGGAAGAGTTAATTTTTCCAAGACGAAGTTGAGGTCCCATGCAGGCACTGGTGGTTTCCTGGGAGGTTTGATATTCTTTATCCCTCTTAGAAACTGTCTTAGCAAAGGATGTGAAAACACAGGTGGATCACATTTGTATTTTGCTGAGATTGCTGAAGCGTGTATTTTTATGGAAGAATATGAAAGGCCACTATGAAGCATTTCTGCCAAGTATTCTAGTATCTGTGGCATGCTTATTACTGATGCATCCTGACCCTTGTTGGCATTCCAGGTGATGAATCTCTTCCATTTGGCTGAATAAGTTTTTCTGGTGGAAGGTCTGCGTGCTTCCAGTAAGATCTCTTGAACTTTTTTGGAGAGAGAGATATGGGTAGAAGTCATGGGACCCTCCAAGCTGTCAGCTGCAATGTTTGCAGGTTGGGATGAACAGTCCTGTATTTGTGCCGAGTTAGAAGCAGAGGCCATTGAGGCAGGGGCCACGGCTTGGTGCGAGATATGCTCCTTAGTAATGGATACCAGTGCTGTCTTGGCCAGTCTGGAGCTATCAAAATACCTTTCGGTTGTTCTGCTTTGATCTTAAGTAACACCTTGGTCATTAATGGTAGAGGTGGGAATGCATAGATTGTCAGAGAATTCCAGCTGAAGGAGAGAGCATCCATTCTCCAGGCTTGAGGATGGTGTGTCCTCGAACAGAACTTCTTCAGATGATGACTGAGGTGAGAGGCAAAGAGATCTATGTCCGGCCTTCCCCATGCATGAGTTATTTGTGAAAAAATGTCTGGATGCAGCATCCATTCGTGCGGGTCCAAAATGTTTCTGCTTAGACTGTCCGCCAAAACAATGTCCTTGCCTGGAACAAACTGCCTCCCTGTTTGTTTATTTATGTACCACATGACAGTGGTGTTGTCTGTCTTTATTAGCAGATGACCTTGCTGAAGAAATTTTCCGAAGGCCTCGATTGCATGAATCACTGCCAACATCTCTTTTTGATTTATGTGCAGATGCATTTCCCGGGGAGCCCATTGCCCTTGCATGCATCTGCCATCCATGTGCGCCCCCATCCATGATCCGAGGCGTCTGTTGTAATGGTTTGACTTGCTTGAGGTTTGTTGAAAGACATGCCTTTGTTTAATTGACTTGCTTGTGCCCACCACAAAAATTCCTTTTGTTGACATGGAATGAGTGGTATAATTTCTTCTAAGTTGTGGCTGTGTTGAGACCATAAACTTTTTAGGTACCATTGTAGTTTTCTCATGTGTAGTCTTGCCAGTGGAATCAGAAGAATGCAAGATGCCATGAAACCCAGGGCCTGCAGGATTTTCCTTGCAGTCATCTGGGTGAGCTTTGCTAGGCTTTTGAAGTAATCTGGTAATTGTCCTTGTTTTTCTTCTGTGAGGAAAGCCATTTGTGAGTTTGTGTCCAGTTTGGCTCCTAGAAAAATTATTTGTTGGGATGGCAATAGTCTTGATTTTTGAATGTTGACTGTGTATCCCAAAGCCTGTAGTAAGTGTATGACATAGCCCAAGTTTCTTATCAAGGCTTGTTTGCTGTCCGCTTGTATAAGGCAGTCGTCCAGGTAAGGGTATATTTGTATCCCCTGGAGTCTGCAATGTGCAATTACTGATGCCAGGCATTTCGTGAATACTCTGGGCGCAGTAGATAAGCCAAACGGCAATGCTGAGAATTGATAATGCTCTGACCCTGCAAGAAATCTGAGGTATCCTCTGCAACTGTGTCTGATTGGGACATGCAGGTATGCCTCCTTGAGGTCCAGAGTAACCAGCCAAGACCCCTTGCCCAGCATGGGTAGAAGTTACTGTAACGTCAGCATTTTGAATTTTGGCACAATGAGAAAAGTGTTTAGAGCGGACAAATCCAGTATAGGTCTCCATTGCTTTTCTTTTCTTGGAACAAGGAACAGTCTTGAGTAGAATCCCTGACCTTGTTCCTGAGGAGGAACCTTTTCTATTGCTTTGATCTGTAACAGGTTTGAAACTTGTATGAGTGCCTCTGCCCTTTGATTTTGTGTCAGGTTTGGCATGCCTTGTCTTGTTGGTAAGGTATGGAAGTGGAACCTGTAACCTTTGTCTATTATGTCCAGAATCCATTTGTCCTTTGTTAAAACGTGCCAATTCTTTGAAAATAAGGATAATTTTCCGCCTAAAGGTGCTTCTCTTTGAGCCTTGGTCGGCGGTGTCAAAGTCAAGTCATTGTGATTGTCCCTGTGGAGCAGTAGAAGTCCCTGCGCCACTTCTCTGATTAGTTGGTTGCCATTGGCGGCCCCTGTAGGAGCCTCGGTATTGCCTTCTACCTCGAGCACACCTGTTTTTTCCCCTTTGGAACTTGTCAGTGTCTGGAAAGGACCAATTCTTTGAAGGCCAATTCCTGCTGAACCTCGGTGGCTGAACCTGGAGGAAATCTTTGACTGTTTGTACTGATTTAGCCTTTTCCTCAATAGATTTCAACACATCCTGTGCATTAGCACCAAATAGCTTCTGTTTTTCCAGAGGTGCATCTAGGAGCTTTACTTTAACATGATCTGGCAATGCCTGTTCTTTCAACCAAGCATGTCTACGTATGACGGCCCCTGTCATACCTGCCCTACATGAAGCTTCCAATGCATCATAACCACACTGAAGAAAATGATGCTAACCTGCTGAGTATTATGAACCAAATCCTGCAAGGCCTTTCTATCTAAAGGCTCGGGAGAGGCTAACTTTTTCTGTAAATCATCCATCAAGAAATCCTGATACTGAAACATATGAAAAAGACAGTTAAGTGCCCTCATGGCAAGGGTGGTTGAGGTATAAACTTTTTTGCCCCATCTCTCCAAGGACCTAAATTCCCTGTCTGCGGGCAAAGGGTTTTTGGCCGTGGAGGTGGCCACTCCTTTGGGCCCCTGAGAAATAGTTTCTAGATCCACAGAGTGGGCCTTAAAGAGATGCTTATGAGTTTCAGGAACCCTGCAATATCTGTCTGGCTTGACAGGAGCAGGTGGGAGAGAATTAGGAGAAGTACTGGAGTCTGAGAAGACATCACCCAATACATCTAACACTGGTGGAATAGCTAAAGGCCTGTGCTGGGGTAACTTAAGGAAAGTACGTAGCCTTTTCTTGGAGTCAGAGAAATCCTGGCCCTGCCACTGAAAATGCTCTCTCACGGAGTGGAGAATTTCCCCTAAAGAAATATCCTCTGGAGGAGAGGCAGAGGGAATGGATTCATCAGCATCAGAATCCTCGTAGGCCTGGAAGGATTCTTCCTGGGAATCTGAATGGTCTGAGTCCCCAGAGGCTTCATCTGAGGAAAGGGTATCTGTCTGCTCAACCCTAGGACTTTTATCTGCAGGCGGCTGAGAACCTCTGTCTGGATGTGCCTGAGAGCCTCTGATTAAAGAAATTAGATCTGCAGCTAAAGTCATGATCTGTTTATCAGAAGTGGAACCCTGGGAAAAGGATTTAGGAGGGTGAGCCTTAGCCTGGCTGGCAGCCTTAGCACGTGTGTAGGCCTTGATGGACAGAGACCGGAGGCCTAGCTGCCCCACGTGCTAGAGTAACTTTATCCACTGGTATGGTGTCCGGTAAGTCCTGGGCTTCGGTTTCAGGAGGAAAATCAACAACCGGCACCGGGGCAACTTCCGAGACCGAAGTGTGCGGTAAAGCGGTGTCGTCGGTCTGGAGCGGTTGAATTACCGCCTCCGAAGAGACCGATGCACTTGCGGTAGGCTTTGGCGTGGCATCGGTGGAAGTCGCGGCCCGAGAATGTCGGTCCCGGTCCTTCCGTTTTTTGGAAATATGTGTAGTCGGTTGTTCCGACGGCATGATATAGGAGAAATTTTCCCCAAAAAAGTCTTCAGCAAATTCTGCCCGGCGCCTGAGTGTGCGCTTATTGAAGCGAGCACAGGCAGCACAGGCCGAGACGTCGTGGTCTGGGCCCAGGCAGGGAAGGCAGTAAGAATGGAAGTCCTTATGAGATATTTGTTTACCACAAGACAAACAATTATTAACTTTTGCAGTTTTATCTGACATCGGCTGAGGCAAGAAAAGGTTCCCCAACGGGGTACTTAGCTTTTTGAAGACTTCGGTAACTGAAAACACAGGAGCTGGCCGACCGGCACTTGCGTGGCAAGAAAGACTGAAGAAGATGGTGTTGGCTGATGCTTTTATACCCCAGCCGCTCTGACGTCGGGGAAGAGGCGACATCAGCCGACGCCGGACCCAGACTTTGGAATCCGGCCGACCGAGGGGCTGCCTGAGGCAGGACAACCCATATGTCAGGACTGCAGTTGCATTCTTGAAGGACATCTAATCACCTACAGAATTAGATTTAGGGTAGAGATTTGAGGGTGTATTAGAGTCCCTTGTCCTGTGTGAGAAGGTCCATCCTGTGGGGTAACTTGTGGTGACTGCCCTTGGTTAGTTGAAGAAAGGAGAACCAATGCTGTCGTGGACAAAAGGGAGTCACCAGCAAGACTTTTGGTTGTTCTTTCTGAATTTTCAGCAGAACTTTCTGGATCAGAGGGAAGGGGGGGGGGGGAATGCATACACAAACATCCCCTTCCATGGAAAGGAAAAAACATCTATCCTCCTTGTTACAGGGTTTGAGACTCTTGAGCAGCATTTGTGAAGCTGTCTGTTCAGGGGGGGGGGGGCAAACAGATCCACTTGTGGAGTACCCCATCGATAGACCAGGTCCAGGAAGACATCCCTGTTTAACAACCATTCGTAGGAATAAGTCATGGACCTGCTTAATGAATCTGCCATCACACTCTGAGCTGATGGACTGTAAACAGCCTACAGAGAAACCTGACTCAGTTAAGCAATCTCACAGGCATACAGAGCCAATCTATAAAGGAGGTAGGATTTTGTACCTCCCTGCTTGCTGATGTATCAGAGGACTGTGGTGTTGTCTCTGAACCATCTCAACACTCCTGGCTGGATTTTGCCTTTAAAGATGTTTAGCTCAAAAATCAGGGTCTATATTAAAACATCGAATGTTCTAAATATTGAACTCTCTAAACAGTGAAAATACAGGACCTCAAAATTGTTATTGTGGGGGGCTGTGCCCCCCCCCCCTCCGCGCTAAATATATATTCCAACTCCGAGATCGTACTACAGTGAAGAAAGGGCAAATATTCCGATCTTCACTATACTGTGATCTAGAAAAAAGCACTTTGAGGTCCTGCATTTTCGATCTTTAGAGCATTCATTATTTAGAACATTCAATGTTCTAATATAGACCCAAAAATCAAAACCCTCATTTCCTTGATGTTGGTATGCTCCTTTGACTAGAGTGAAGTCCAAACATCTCTCACCCCTCCAATTGTCTAGAGTTGCACCCCAGCCAGTGTCCGACGCATCTGTGTACAGATTATGCACAAAAGAAAGAGACCAGGTCTCACGATCCACTTCAAGGGTATTTATTAGCGCTTTTGTCACATAAAGAGACTTCTTCAGATAAAACACTTATAAATACTGACTGCTTCCTGCATAGACAAGAATTTATGGCCCCCATGCTTTGAAACACACTGTATACAAACCAAACAAAGGGAGGGCATCAGTTACACAGGAGTGCTGGTAAGGGAAAAAATGCAATTGCGATACCTCGCAATGAGTTAAAACCAGAGAGTCAGGCAGCCCTATTACTCTCACTAACAGAGAAGACGAGCCCCTACCAGCATAAAATGGCTGCCAGAAACACAGGAAACTCAACAATCCAAACAATCAGGCCTGGATACAGTAGGCCTCATCCAGACTATGCTACCCGACTAAAACACAAACCTCACAGGAAAGCAAAGACAGAGCACTCACAAATAGAAAATACAACTCTCAATATGAAAAAGCAGTTTACAGTTAAATAATTCAATAAAATTGCAATTACAGTAATGAAATGCTAGCAATGAAAATACAGTATATAAAACAGTACAAAATGCAGTGAAACAGTAGAAAAAAAAAGCCTTATAACAGTGCAAAATGCAGTACATTAGCAGTACAGCACAACTATAAACATTAAAAAGTGCAATTCAAGAAAATAAATGTATTAAAAAAAATTATGTTCTTGGAACCTCAGGGAATTTCTGCTATGTCACAGTGATGAATCACCACTCCTCTGAGGAAACCTCTTGTACAGACCTTTTCCCAGGAGTGGGAGGAGGAAGGACCTAGACAGCAGATGGAGGATGTAGCAAAGCCATGAATACATTAAAGACGCCTTGAGTAAAGGCCTCCCAGTTAGGAAGTACATCGGAGGACAAAGTTGGCTGGTGTGAAGAAATATGCTTTGTCTTCTGTTTCTTCTTTTTGGGGGCCTCTGACATACGGTGGAATGTCAAAGGTCTGGACGGTGGACAACACTTGTCTGAGGGAACGTCTTCCTGCACTATCTTGTTAACCCCACGTGGGCCTTCAGAGATAAACCATGGTTTCCCCCCCGGCGGCTGATTCGGATGCCTGCAATTCTCTCAGATGTGCTAACAGACTCCTTAACACCCCCCCCCCCCCCGAGTACCCGAAGGAAACTCCATAGTTTCCAATCTAGCCTCCGGGCCTTCATCAGACTCAGGCTGAGACCTTTTGGTCTTTTTGGTTTGCGTCTCTTCCAAAGGGGCAGAAGTCGGATCCATATCCCATGCAAGGCGTTTAAGATGCTGATTTTCCAAATACTGCCTAAGGGAAGTGAGATGGTGCCTAAGAGTCTTAGAGAAGAAGGCCTTACAGATATCACAGGATGTATGGTCGTGTTCTGGGCCTAAGCAAAATAAACAGAGTCCGTGATCGTCTTTATGTGGAATCTGCCTTCCATACCGACACTTGCCCTTCCCAGATGACATTAAATCACAAAAAATAAACACAGTAGTGAGTAATATAACAAAAAAACTCAATGGGGTACTTATCTGAAGCACAAACACCACTTTCCTAAGCGAGAGATTATCGGAGCTGTCAGTCAAACAGGTGGCAGAAAAGTTCTGCGGTAGGTGCGTGCTGACATCCACTTTATACCAGACGTCCATTTATGGCCGACGTACTCTGTGTGATGTGGCTTGTCGCACGTATCTTTGCAATAGCAGTTGAACTTCGGTATAATGGCTGGACATACAAGTCTGCTGGGGCGGACTCAGTCATGTTATGGATACTGCAGCATATGAATAGAAGGACATCTATACAAGTCATTCTTGCTGTGGTAAATCTCTGGTACTCAGGTTAGCCAGGGACCAACTCCCTTCTCCTGGGCTGGCAGACACCGTGCATCTGATGTTAGGATATCTGGGTATAAGGGTTGTGGCCACATCCATCTTGCAGGTCTTTCTTGGCCTCACAATAGAGGAGATCTCCAAGCTGTAGCTCCAGGCCTGGAGATGAAGGCACCCAAAAGTTCCTAGTGTGCAAAGGAAGGGTCCCTAAAGACATAATGGTGAAGTGTGAAGGAGGCAGTGGAAGGGTGCCCACCATAACCTTAAAAAGTGACAGAAGGGAAGGTACATTTATGTTAAATAAGCAAAACTTGTGTGTCACTGTTACAGTAACAACAATATGAAAAGACTAAGAAGGGGGAGGTAGGAAGAGGAAAAAAAATAAGTAGTAGCTAAAAAGCCCTTCAAGACTGCAGAAGTAAATCCAGCCCTGATTTTGGAGAAAATAGGAAGACTGTAAATTTTGGTAAATGTGTGGACAGAGGACCAAATGACAGCCTCTAATTTTTACTAGTAGGAAAGTAGTCCTGGTCAAAGGAGATGTATGCTATGGAATTTGCATTTCAAGAGGTGGATAACAAAAGGGAATACAGCTGGAAATCCATTTTGAGATGGCTTGTTTCTTGATGGGATTTCCCAGTTTTTGCTGTGGAAGGCTACAAAAAGTTGGTTTGACTTTCTAACAGACTTGGTCTTGACCAGATATTTAAGTTGTCTGTGTACATCAAGTGAATGTGGGATACATTCCACCAGATTCTGAGAGTGAAGGCAGATTTAATGCCTGAAGAGTGTACAGGTAAGTAAGAGAATCCAGATTTGAATAAGTGTGTCAATAAGAAAAAATGTAGTTGATCTCTGCTAAATTTGGGGAGATACTCTTATTGTTGACACCAAACTGAAAATGTTTTCCATTTTGAAATGCATGTCTTTCTAGTACTAGATTTACTGGCATCTAGTATGTCCTTGTCCAAAGAGAGGCCTTGGGAAACCGTGAATTAACCAAGCTGTAAACAGGGAAGCAATGGAATTTGTAGGCTAAGAGATTGGCTGCGTTGATTCCAAACATGTTTGAGATTCAACTGGATCTTCATGTGTACTCTAGCTACAAGGCTTCATTTAGATACATAAAGCCATGTACCCCAAAATTCTGAGTACTTCCCATGCTGTAATTACTGTGAAGAGGAGAACAGACTGAAAGTATGAGACCTTTTCCTCCCTGAAAAAAACACTTTTAAGATCCGTGTCCAGCTAGGCCCCTAGAAAGGGAAGCTTTTAAAATGGAAAGAGGTCTGTTTTCTTTAGGTTTAAGGTGCAAATTACGGTGGAGAAAATGGTCATATAGTCAGGCAGTATAGAAAGAAGCTCCTACACAAAATCCTACTGGATTAGACAGTGTCTACGTAGGGGTAGATTGGAATGCTTTTTGTCCTACAGTATGCTATTACTGGAGCAAGGCATTTGGTGAAAACTCTAGGTGCAGTAAATAAGCCAAAAGTCAAAGCAGAGAAAAGATAAGGATTTCCACCTGCTGTTGGAAAAGTAGATCTTTCCAGTGGGCCTTTGCAATGGGAATTTGAAGGTAAGCATTTTACAGATCGAAAATGGCTATGCAGGTCCAAGGAGAAAGCATTGGTGGGAGCTTTTATAATGTAAGCACTTTGAACTTGGGTAGCAGAAGAAATCGGTTTAATCTTGACAGGTCTAGTTTGCATCTCCAAGTTCCCTCCTTTCTTCGAATAAGGATGGGTTTTGAATAATACCCCCTTTCCCCCTTCTTGGAAGGTACTTTTTCTATGAAGCCTTGCTGTAAAAGCAGACTCCACTTGGGTCACAGCTTCTTGTACTTGATTTGGAGGGACAAAAGGAATAACTGCAGACTTTGGCAGACAGGCAAAACAGTCTGCAACCTGCTTTGATAACGTTTACCACCCATTTGTCTTGGGTTATCTTGGGCCATTCAGTGTAAGACAACGTATCTTCCTCCCAGCTTTGAAAGAAAGGGGGGAGGTTTGAAGGAAAGGGAGCAGGGGTGATTGGAGTGGGACATGAGGTAGAGGAAACAGGGGAGAGGACTGGCTTTGTCATGGTTGCTCCCGGTTGGGCCTCTAGGTTCAGCATCCTCTAGGCCTAGAAGTAAGTTTGGATCACCATCTTTTATGTTTCCTCAGTGCTTTATCCCTTCTAACCCTTATCCCTCTTTGTCTATACTGAGAGAGCGAGTGAGAGAAAAGGACCAGAACTTAGTGAAACACATTCTACTAATCACTGGGTGTCTGAACCTGCAGAAAGTCGTTGGCAGTTTGCATAGTTTTAGCCTTTTCCTCCAGCTGTTTGAAGACAGTTTTAGCCTTTGGAACAAATTAGAAAGTCCTTGTCTAAAGGAAAGCTAGAATTAAAAGGGCTTCAGCTAAATGGCACAGAGTGCCAGAAGTAGTGTACGACAGAAGAATGCCAAGGAATCTGAAAAAGTAATGTGTACAAAATGGTGGTGAAATCAGTACTACTGTTGTTGTTGGATCTTTCGGCTTTTCCCGGTTAGGGGTCACCACAGCGGAACTCCGGTCCGCTAATGATTGGCAGTAGATTTTTACATACCGACTTGCCAGGCCTATTGTATGATACAGAAATCTGGGCAGAGAAGGCAGAGTAGATGAGAAAACTAGAGGTGCAAGAGAAGTACCCAAGGCAGGTGGGAAAAAATGCACACTGTAGGAAAAAGAAATGAGGACATCAGAGCGGGCACCCAAGTAGCTCCAACTGCAGAGAAGATAAAAGAGAACAGATAATGGGGGCTCAGACACATGTGCATGAAATCAACAAATTCCAGACACTGAAAGAAGGGACCTGGTGATAAAATAGACTCCTTTATTGCCAAGACACAATTGTTTCTTGACTTTATCACCAGATCCCTTCTTCGTGTGTCTGGAATTTGTTGATTCATGGTAATTTGTTCTGGGCAAATTCTCCACTTTTTCTTAGTCACATGTGCAGGAAAGCAAAAGACAATCTTATGAAGACAATTTGGGACAGAGGTAAAAGGCAAGAAGAAATGGAAATGTCCAAAGAGATGGATGGATCGTGTGAGAGAAGACCTGTGAGTCAGGCAGGACTGTCAAAGACGATAGGAAAGTGGCACTAAACTGAGAGATATGGTGACAGTTGATGCAACACTCTGATTCCCATGTAGAAAATGGGAAAGAGGGGTTTGATGATGATGACAATTTAACATATGTTCTCTGTGAGGACACATGGTCTTCACTGCATCCCTAGATGCATATATCATTAAAGAAAAAAGTCAAAAACTAACTTTGGTAACTCGCACAACTCATTTAATTCAATACAGAATCCTATGTGGTATCTTGAGAGACCAAATGAAGGGGAGGTTAACATAAACTTTGACTTTGTCAGCAATGCAAGTAGAATGAGCAAAATCACTGCCAAATTTAAAAGCAGCTCAAAGAAGAATTTAAGGTGTAAAAACTGCATGTAAGGTGGAAAGTTACAAACATGAGTAAAAATACAACTAAAACAAGTTGAGACAATTGCACTAAACGTGAAAAGCACAAGAAATGACACTGAAAGGTATTAAAAGTATTTTTACAAGCATGCCCATGATTAAGTATGTAGAAGCTGTGGAAAACAAACCACTCTTCTAAAATGTAGAAAAAAGCAGAAACACATTTCCATTAAAAAAATGCACTGTTGGAAGAAAACCAAGAACATAACTTTTGTTGGCACAGTTTTTGTAGTGAATGTGTATAAAAAATTGCAGAAAAGATAAGAAAAATGTAAGTTGCAAATCTGTGAAGAAAATTTTTAAAATGACTACCTTAAGGACATTTTCAGACTACACAGCTGGGAAACACTCTAATGTCTACATAAACTGTCCAAGCACTAGGACTGAAGTACACTTAAGTGAATATGTCATTGTGCAAACTGCTTACATATTCTGGTCATCGAGTAAGCCTAAAGGGTCAAAGTTCTTTTGCGTGAAAATGTAAAAACTCCCCCAAGGAACTTTTTGGCGCTTTTGTTATCCACTGCCTGACAACCATCAGAATGTTTTCTGATCTTTCAATCTATTTGTTTTCTTAACAAGGTAAGAGCCAAATAGGACAGGCAAACTAACAGCCATCAGGGGGTTACATTTTTTCCCCCTCCCTAGCCATAACCTTGCACACACTCTGTAAGACACTGGGCTGGCACATGAAGATGCCCCCCCCCCACGGTAAGAAATGTGGTGTCGCTGGTCTCCACCAGATAGACTGTACCACCCTATGTGCCTCCCAATGCAAGGACCTCCCGCCCCAAGAGATTTGAGTAGGCCATGCCGCTTATCTGCTCCACTTCCCTGGCTCCTCCAATGCTGGGGTCACTAACTGATCCTCAGTTGCCTGGATCACAGTCAAGATCCATCCTTTTACCCCCACAGTTCCAGCTCAACTCACTTAAGGCTTTGTATTACTTCCTATTATGCTCCTATTTGCTGTGTTGTATTAAAGGACCCATGACCAACCCAATTATCTGACAAATTAAGCATTTAAGCAAAGAAATACAATGTTCCATAGCAGATAGTTGAAATTGAATGTGCATATGATTTTTTTTTACTTGATTTTTAGAGCTTTGCACAGATGAAATAATTTACAGCCTGAATAAATAAATGTTTGGACTGATGATTTGCTGAAATACAAGAATTTATTTACTTGACTCATGCCATTTGTCAGTACTTTATCAGACTCTTGTTATATCCAACAGTGTTACCAGTACTGCATGCTCCAAGAAATGTTTCAGTATCCTTGAAAGGCAGAAACAAGAAGAAGCTGAACTGCATGGAGCATAGTGGTATCATTAAAAGACAAAGGTTAACAGCATGGTTGCTACTGTGTAAACAAATTAAATCCACATTTTTACAGAGTTATAAAATCTTCAAATTTGACAAAATAGAACACTGCCCATCTCACACAGATGAAGTGTGGTGTCTGCTATGGTAGATAAGTATACATTTCTGTGGGCGGTACAAGCAGGGATTTTTTTCCAAGGTTCTTTTTACCTCGAATGCCTGTAACCATTAAGCCTCCCCCTTAGTGGGCTTGAATCCATTTTCACTCATGGTGGCACGATCCCCAGAATCATTAAGGCAAGAGCCATCCAGAAAGGCCATGAAGGTTGCTTCTGCCCAACAATGAGTTAAATCTTATGATGGCTCTAATCCCACCCCTGGGTAGATGCAGGCGTGATCCACATCACCATGGGGTCTCAGAATACCTTTCCTACATGGGCATTTGCCTTCATGTGCTTGCAATAACAGCTCCCACTTACAGATGTTTGCCAAGCCAAATGTCACCCCACAATCACACGAGTGCATTGCTAATTCTTTTCCAAGGGTACATGGTAACATACGGCCAGCTCTTTCTCTCTCTCTATTCCCTCCAAAATGGGCATGCCCATGCTCTCTTGCCAACTGCATCTAGCATGTGAGTTACTAATTGAACTTGAGATGCCTGGATTGCAGTCAAGGCTCTAACTCTCTCTAGGCCACTGCAGCTGGCTCAGAGCAGGGTCTCTGAAAAATAAAGCTAGATTAGGAAGGTTCTGAGCGAAATATTTATACTAAATCTCAATAAATGAAAGGGGGCAAGTGGATCAGTTTCTATAGTAAAGAGTAATCTTTAATGATAAATTAAACAAATCTTCAAAGTGTTTACTGGAAACCTAAAAGCACAAGAATAAAGTGTGTGTGTGTGTGTGTGTGTGTGTGTGTGTGTGTGTGTGTGTGTGTGTGTGTGTGTATACGCGTGCGGGTTTAAGTCTTTAGAATGGGTACTTCTGGTGCTATTTGTTTGGTGGAGATGCAGGAGGTCCAGAGTGGGGCCTGACAATGCCTTCTATGCCAGGCATAGATCTCCCCTCAGCAGCCTGTAGGAGACAGAATATGGGGGCAGGGCCTTGAGATGGTCTGCATAGGACATTTTACTTACGCCCTGTATTCTTTTAGTGATCAACCTCTGTGGACTCGCCAAATGTTGGATATACCTGCTTAGTTACATACCAAATGGACATTGTAGTCAATAAGTCTGATGAATGCCACATATAGTGGAACAATGATTTCCTTGGACCTACATGCCACAGCTTTGTTTATAAGTTGCGCAACACAGAATGTTTTCCTCACTAATGTAGACACGTGATTGTCAAAGGCTAGATTACTGCCTATGTGTGCCCCCAAGTCCCTGACTACTGGGTCAACTCTAAGAGGTGTGTTGTCAATATGCGAGTTACCTGGGTGGATGACTTCCCAAAATATACTATTATGCATTTCTTGGCATTTAGTTTTAGTCCATAGCTCTGACACCAGTTGTTTGTCTACGACAGCCCTTGTTGAAGAACATCTAAGTCAGTGTGGGATACAATGACCACTCCTAATGTGCAATTATATGCAAATTTAGTCACCAGAGACCATGGACACTGGCCTTGACTTCAAAGTAAATGCCAAAAAAGAGCAGTCCAAGAACAGATCCCTTGGGGACTCTACTTCTGACAGGCCACTTTGTAGAGGTGGACTCCCCAATTCTAACTTCCTGGGTCTTGTCTGTGAGCTAGTTGGCTATTCACCAGATGACATATGGGTTTGTACTTAACCTCCAGAGCTTGTTAGCAATGCCAAGTGGGGTACTGTGTCAAACACCTTGGCTAGGTCAATGAAGGCAGTGTGAACCATTCTGTCCTTATCCTTTGCTTGAGTGACTTTCTCAAAAAAGTCCATCAGGTTGAGTAGGCATAACCTGTCCTTGATGAAACCAAACTGGACTGAATCTTCTGTCTAGAGGCTTACCATATCATTATTGCTCATTTCCACGATTAGTCTTTTATGCAAAGCCATGGAAAGACTTGCAAGACTTATGGGTTTGCAGTTTCCAGGGTCTGTAGATGGCCCACCTTTGTGCAGAAGGGAGACTGTTGCTGTTCTTCATTCATGAGGCACGAAACCTGATTGGAGGCTACAGTTAAATAGCAATTCCAGGGGGGCCGATAGGTCATGTTTCAATGCTGTTTAGAAAGCATCCTGGGATATTGTCTGTGTCCACTGATGCAGTGCTCCTTGCCTTAGAGAGAGAATTAAGGACCTGTACAGTAGTCAAGAAGATAAGGAGGGTCCAGAAAAAAAAAAAAAAAACACCAGTCGACCAAATACTTGCAACAAGTAGTTTTAATTAAGCACTTTCGTCAGGATATCTGACTTCTTCAAAATAACATCAAATAATCCACAAACTTAAACACCCTAGCCCAGCAGTATATTAATTGGTTAATCAACCTACATCATTTCCTGTCACATCCTGAAATTAAAAAATAAAAAGCATTGTGTGACAATGAAATTAAGAACCCTTTTAAGGTACAACAATGACAGTGCTCCTAATAACTTAGATCATTTAGAATGGCAGTTATTACAATAAATTTTGCATAATGACATCAGAATAATGAAACCTGATAAAGGAGCGGGTTGCGTGGTCATGAATGTTTCCGATTACAACAGTAAAATGTTTGAAATGCTGTGTAGTGATACCTATGTGGAAATATCATGTAACAAATTAATTATTATCTACAGGAATATTGATCTCACTGTAGAAGAGTTGCTATTGAATGGACAGATCAGTTTACAAGTTTATCAGTTCCTACACTTTAAACATCCTAGACCCCCCCCCCATTATATTTGGGATCCCAAAGATACATAAATCCATTGCCAACCCACCCCTACATCCGAATGTGGATGCTAAAGCTTCTAAAACCTTTTGCTTAACAAACTTTATTGACAGCAAGGTGAAAAATGTGCTGAACAATAGGGAGTGGGTGATTAAGGATTCATTGAATTTTTGGACAAAATAAAACCAGAGATGTATGACAATGAATTAATCATGGTTACTATTGACATCTGTGATCTATTTTCTGTTATTCCCCATGAATTCGGGTTTGAGTGGTTTTATGAGTACATGTGTAATAACTCGGATTTGGATCGTGGCACAATTTTGAACATTAGAATTTGTATGAAGTTAGTTCTGGAAAATAACTTTCTTAGCTTTGAAGGACAAATTTTCAAACAGAGACAAGGGGTGGCCATGGGTGCATGCTGTGCCCCTGTGTTTACCAACACTGTACTGGCTCACTGGGAGGACCTACTTGTTTTTAATTCTAGCTTTAGGGAGTCTTGGTCACTGTATGGCCGTTACCTTGATGATTTAGTCCTTTTTTGGAAAGGTGGGGACAGTGAACTGGAAAAGTTTTTTCATACATCATTGGGACTACCAACTTCTTGAAATTCACCATGATGAAGGATAACATGGTGAATTTTTTATATGTAACCATTAAAAAGGACTATGGTAGGAAAATGTTTACTTCACATTTATTTAGGAAACCCACTTAGTCTAATTCCCTATTACACTACCAAAGCTGGCATCCTGACCATCAGAAGAACGCCTTAGTAAACGGTCAATATTGTCAGGCTTGCCAGGATGATAGCCGAGGATGTTGATTTTATTAGGGAATGTGAAACGTTAAAAGGTATGTTGGTAAGTAGGGGGTACGCTTTGGAATTTATAGATCACATTGAAAATAAAGTTAAGAATAAGAGGGAATTAGGCATATTTATAACACTTCTGTCTAATATGAGGGCCATGAATGAACTTTCTGATACCGGGAACCAGAGTAGATTTACCAGGGCCCTTATTATTCCCCTTTACCCTTAATTTTTAGGATATTCGGCATATCATTACAAAATTTTGGGCGATGTTTAAGTTGGACAATGATGTTAACAGCATACTAGGTGAGCAACCAATGGTGGTGTACAAGAAAGATATTTGGAAAGTAAAAGGAAGATGCAAAGAGAAGGAGGCTGTTTTAAATCTGGTAGGTGTCTGCAATACCACTATATGATGGGCAAGGACAGATTAATTATTAAAAACTTTGGTACTATTTTTCCCTGTAAGAAATACTATTGTTATTCTAAAGGGGTGGTGTATGTGGCTAAGTGTGATTCTTGTGACGGGTTTTATGTGGGAAAAACTAAGAGGGCCTTGAAACAAAGACTACATGAACATCTTTATGAAATTAGGCGAAATAAATAAATAAATAAAACCAATAAAAATGCGCTGTATAAACATATTGAAGCGTTTCCCACACATGGATTCAAATTTGGTGCCATTGACCACGTAGATCTTGGACCTCGGGGGGGGGGGTTGGGGGGGGCTATGCATGTCAAAAACCTGGACTCAATGATAGGATTACTATCCAGGATCTGTTAAAATTAAAATCATTACATTTTATGTGACTGGTAGGGATGGATTTGGTGTTTTACTATGGTAGCTATTCATCCATGTATCTTTATCATCATTATTACTGTTTTTCATGGTTACTTTTCATTTTTTAATTTCAAGATGTGACAGGAAATGATATAGTTTGATTAACCAATTAATGTACTGCTGGGGTAGGATATTCAAATGAATGGATTGTGGTTTGATGTTATTTTGAAGAAGTCAGATATCCTGACGAAAGCGCTTAATTAAACCTATTTGTTGCAAGTATTTGGTCGACTGGTGTTTTTTCCGCTGGACCCTCTTTATCTTCTTGGTTCCTGGTTTGTTTTTTACTTGAGTTTTTGGTTAATTTTTATATGGAAGGACCTGTACAGTAGTGATAACAGGGGGAGTTATATTTGATGGTATTCCCTGATGGAAGGTTGAGGGGGAGAGAGGAGTAAAGTTGGAGCTGAATTTGTTGGCCACTAGGCTTGCTATGTTTTCTGGCTCAGTGTAGGTGGCTCTATTTACAATGAGCTCTGCACACAACTGTGTATTGCATTTCTGGTTGTGAACAGAGCTAAATAACGGCTTGTGATTGTCCTTGGTCTGGGAGGCCAAATTTATCTCAAATTTGGCTTTGGTAGACTCTTTGTCCTCTGATTTGTTTGTTTAGTTTGATGAGAGTGCTTTTATCCTGTTGCTACTACACCTCCTAATTTTTGCCATAATTTTCCTTCTTCTGTTACACAGCCTACTGATTTTGTGATTCCACCAGGGTGGCAGTTAGCTCTGCATGTCTTCCTAGTTGGTACAGCTGCCCCTATGCTACTAACATGCTTGTACAGGGTCTCTAAGAAAAGTTCTGCATAGGCAGTAATGTTCTCAGAGTTAATGGGGCTTGGAATTTTGCCAGGTTATCCCTTAGCAAAATGATGCATATAAATGTATGATCGACTATGTCATAAGTGATAATTTAACAAAGATGTTTCTTGTTTTTTTTTTAAAAAAAGGAACCACTGTATTGGGAGAAAATAACTAGAGACAGAAATGTGAAAGAATGGGAAGATGCCAAGAAGACATCTGGACTGCAGGCTAGAGACCGACTTCCCTAACAGGGATTGTTGGTACAGTATAGCCAAAGAGAAAGGGATAGGGGAATCCTAAGTCAAAGATCTGCTCTGGTAGAGTGTTTAGTTGAACCTAGAAAAGAAGCTGCTGTTAAAAAGGGATAATTTGTAGGGCATATAAAATATTGCACAATAACTAAGATAAATCAAAGGAAGTTAGAAAAATTGGGAAGAGAGACTAGATAAGCAATTCACAAATGAAACAATGGGAGGAAGTATGCAATGAAGTGTAGATTTAGGACTTTTGCTTTGAAGTGTTTGCACAAAAATTTTATACCACAACCAGACCCCACAAAGAATTTTTCCCCAGGTAGACAGCAAATGTTGGAGGTGTGATGAGGAAGGAAGAGGTTATTGGGAACATATGTTTTTGTAGTGTAATGAACTGGCAGACTTCAAAAATTCCCTAAAGGGTACTCCATCAGAAATATTAGGTGACCAAATGGTTGCAACTAAGGAAATTACTTTTGAGCTGGGATATAAGATCTGAATTGCCTAGACCAGGGGTCTGCAACCTGTGGTTCTGGAGCCACATGTAGCTATTTCACCCCTCTGTAGTGGCTCCCTGTAGCTTTGAAAAATAATTGCCACTCTACCACACAACACACACACACATAATGAGAGTGATTGAGCGATGGACTTGAATATTACTCTTAGAAACTTGCTACAATAATACAATTTCTGTTGCCATGCATTCCACAAACACAGAGTGATCCTCTGGCAGCAGCATCTCCTGAAAGGTTTCCATACCTCGTATCTTCCCACAAGAAATCTGGACAGAGCCATCAATAAAGGGGAACAAAGGAACAAAAATAGGGACAGACTTTAAATATTGTTCTTAGAAACTTGCTAGAATAACATGGTTTCTGTTAACATGCATTTTACACACACACACACACACACACACACACACACACACACACACACACACACACACACACACACACACACACACACACCTCTAAGCTATGCAGACTTTCACAGAATGTCCTGACTTTTGCCTCATATTTTTGGTCCGTTTCTCATAAAATTGTGGTTTTCTGGCAAATCATTGTGGGCAGCAGTCAGAAAAAAAATAGACAGACATTTGAGTTTCAGTCTTCATACCCTTCAGAAAATTCATGCTAATGCAAAATCTGCACAAAGTCAAAAACACAATCCAGGGTAAAGTATCTCCTCCCAAAAACAAATGTAGTTAAAATCCAAAGCACAAGAGGTAGATACACCAAGACAATCAAAGCCAACCAAGAGTATATCACTGTAGCACAAATTTATTCCAAAAAGTGAGCGCTTTCACGTCAGCCAGGACGCTTCATCAGACTTTATAATTACTAACACATTTCACTCATTTAAATAATCCACATCAACCTATCACAAAACATTTATCAAGACTCTTAAATAAGAAGCATTACAATTGGTGCTTGTATAAAGTAGATCCTTCTTATAAAAACACACACATATATATATATATATATATATATATAAAAACATATAAAATACTCATTGAAAAAACAAGGATTACAAAAATTGTAAAAATTGCAAAAATTACAACAATTATAATATGAAATTCATAAATCTTAAACTTGATAAAATTATAGTATAAGATACACTGAGCCTATTGTAATAAAAAATATACACTAAGGCTAATGTTTCAAGGGTCTATCTACAAGAAAAGGTCTCAATGAAACTTTGTCATTGAGACCATGACCTCTATCTGCCAATAATTTAATGATCCATTTAACTTCTGCCTTTTCTGTTGTATTTCGTATGTTTCCTAGTCTTTCTGTAATAGATTTGTGTTCAATTACCATAAACATAAAAGAATGCGTACTATCATTTTGTAATACATGATTAGCCAAGGCATTAGTCTCATTTTCCCTGTTAACAGCATAGATATGTTCCCTTATATGTTCCCTAAGTGTTCGATTTGTCATGCCAACATAAAAACATTGGCATTTTGTACACTGACTTAAACAGACTACATTCCTTGATTTACAATCTGCATAAAGTGAAAACTCATACTTTTTTCCAGTGTCTGGATGTATAAAGACATTTGAATTTTTAATAAAAACACACTGATTGCAGCTATGGCAAGCATAAGTCCCTTTCCTATGCGAGATAGTACCTTCATTCTTATTCCTATCATAACACAATAACCTCTTAAGTGACTTGGTATTCTTATAACTAAAAGCTGGTCTACTGCCTACAATATTAGCAATCTTATCATCTAACTGTAGAATATTCCAGTGTTCATTAATAATATTCACAATTGAGAAGTTATTATTGGTATATGGAATAGCTATCCTTTTCCTATTTGGCTCATGTCTCTTCCTTACAGTATTAGTGGATATAGTTCTACGTAAATATGGCAAGCCTGCCCCTTCTCGTTCTATATCATTCAATCCTTTTAAATCTCTTCTATGATATCCCCCCATCTAAAAACTCTTTTTCCATGCCTATAATAGCCTCTGAAAACACAGAATCTTCACTAATAATACGTGAATGTCTAGTGGCTTGATTTCTAACTATATTTCTGTGTATATGTGGGGGGTGCATGCTATCTCTATGTAGAATAGCATTCTTCCTACAAGGTTTCTTAAATATCTCTGTCCTGGCTGACGTGAAATCGCTCACTTTTTTGAATAAATTTGTGCTACAGCGATATACTCTTGGTGTATCTACCTCTTGTGCTTTGGATTTTAACTAATGCAAAATCTGTTATTCTATAAACTTTCTAAGTTTGTAACAGCAATATTTAAAAAGTGTCCCTATTTTTGGGCCTTTGTGCCTCATTATTTATGGCTTTGTCCAGATTTCTTGTTCTAATAGGTCGATAGATATGACACGCACACGTACACACACACACAAAGCGATAGAGCAATCTCAACAAAGAAACAAAAATAGAATTTTACATATTGCTGTTATAAACTTAATTCTTTTATATTTAGTATAATAACTAGACGGAAAACTTTATACACTGTATTATCTTCATTTTATGGGTGAAATAGGTTTTGTGGCTCTCTGAGTTTTATTTTGTGGGAGAGGGGCCAAAATGGCTCTTTTGATAGTGAAGGTTGTAGACCCCTGGCCTAGACAAAGTAAGGCCTTGCTAAGTTTAATTTTGGTGCCTGGCAAGAAAGCAATTCCTAGAAAATGGAAATCAGAGTCTAAACCAACTGAATTTGTACATTTTAACAGAGATAAAAACTGGAAATGGGATATTTAGAAAATAAGAGTAAATCACATAGAAAAAAAATGGAAATTGTGGGAACAATACATGTAGAATGATGTTTTTGAGGAGCGAGATTTAATGGAAGAATTTTATGTAATATTGGATTTTTGACAGTTATACAAAAAAACGTACGTGATGTATATAATGTTTGTAAATAGGAACATGTTAATATGGTTTGCTTTCTTTTATCTAAATGTATATTTGCATATGCTTAAGTGCCAGTTCAATAAAGATGTTAAAGGTCACACCTTGGAGAAAAACCTAGGGGTCATTATAATGAAGGAAGCTAGCTGAACAATAGAAAACACAATAAACAAGGAATGTTAATTTTTTTTCTTTTTCCTGTGGTGTGAAGAGCAAAGGCACAACAATGACAAAAGGCAAAAGCAAGAAAAAGTAGATTTGGAAAAAGAACATTACAGGAAAACTAAATGGAAAATAAGATAGGAGAATACTAGAAAGCATAGAGGGAATGGATACTCCAAAGAAGGTACTGCTAAAGTAATAAATTAATATATATCTTTTTGTCAGTGTTTTGGACATACACATCCCCACTGAATAAAAAATGTAATGGAAAATTATAAACATATAAAGTTTTATAATCAACTGCTGCTTAAATATGTACATGTCATACCCAAGGTAGAAACAGCAGAGATAAATATAGGGGAAAAAAAACACAAGGGAATTGAACTGGTGTTCCTGTGTTCACAAGTGAAAGATTAACAGCTAAAAGGAAGGGCAATGCAGAAAAACAAAACTGTTGACTTACCAAACAAAGAACAGTGCGCAGAAAATGCACCAAAATGATAGTGAACAAAAAACATTCGCAAATAGCAATGGTAAAAAGCAGTGGTAAAATGGAACACTACACAAACTGGGGGGGGGGGGGGGCATAATGCCAATAAAGGAATAACATGGAAGATTTCTGATGCTCTGTAGTTAGTAGTAGAGAAAAATTTGGCATGTTAGTACATATGCAAGTACAGCAGAACAGAAATGCATGCTACGTGAAATAATAAGACAGTAGTAAGGCATTTTATGCCATTATGTAACCTGCAATTTAATAAAGTTGTTTTAAAAAGGAAAATAAAAGTAGCAGGGGACTGAAATTGAATATATAACGTGGAAGGTGTTTGATACCTCACAGGTGAAGTGGTATGTAAATAAATACATGAAATGTTTGGTTTAGATGACAGCTTTCAAAAGCATGATTGAAGGATTTTAGTTGTTCTTAAAACATAAAAAAAATAAAAAAAAAACAGTACATATCAAAAGAACATATCGTTTTAATTCAAGGCTGTGATTCACATCCAATACTAATACCAGACCTTATAGCCACAGCAGTTCATTTAAAAAATGATGTACATGAAAGGGAAACACTGATGTTTCATAACTTATTTAAAAAATACATAAAAATGATCCTGCAGTGAGTTGATGAAATAAACTCATCAGTAACTATTACAAGAACTGGATATAAATACAGAAGACATAAATAAGAAAGACATGTTAAAACTAACCTGTCAGAATTTAATAAATATGAAGGCAAAGAAACAATGGGAAATGGAGAACAAACTATTTACAAGGGACAGAGAAAATTAAGAAGCTTCAGTTGAGAATGAGGAGAATGACAAAACAAAAAGCTGAACTGCAGGAAACTAAAAAACTAATGTTAAAACATCCAGATATCTTAAGAGTATAGGATTCGTGGCTCTGAAGCAAACTATTAGGACAACAGTCCAAAAATCAATAAAACTGTTAGCTCAAAAACTCAAACATTTATTACCAAAATAAGGGACCCAAACACAGGGAAGATTATTAAAAAACTTGAGAAATTATAGAAAAATGCTGGACTATTATGAATGACTACACAAAGGAGGGTTCCAAGACGGAAAACTTAAAAATAAACATCAATGTACTTAAATGGAGCTTCTAGTACTTACAGAAGGGAGGTTCAGAAACAGGAAAATCACCATGTTTACATGGGGTACCTACTGAAATAAAGAAAATACGGGATAAGAAAATAAAAGTTTGGTGCAAGTTAATTAACAGCATTATTAAGTGGGCAATTAGCTAAATCATGAAAGGAAGCAGCAGTGATCTTCCAAAAGGAAGAAGCCAATATGACTGTGGTTCATACAGATCAATTTCTATACTAAACCATTATTACAAGATCTTCATAAACTTACTAACAACAAGAGTGGCAAACATTCTACCTAGAACTATCGCACCCAGTGTAGATTTTGGAAGGCATGTGAAAATTTGATAATATTAACAAGATGTTAATGACTTACAAGAATGGAGAACAGAGAATAGTTAACGTTAACTGGACTAGAGGCTGAGAAAACCTATGACAGGGTCAGGTGGAGATTTTTAAAAAAAACTACAACACAGTAATTTGAATTTACTCCAAGGTGTTTAAAATTAATATTTGCTGTGTATATAAGGAGAGCAAAGGCATGGATAAAACCTAAAGGCACACTTTCAGACAAGATTATAGTTGATGATACAGGGAATGCATCCTCTCCCGTTTATTATTTGCTTTGTATTTGGTACCTCTAGCCCAAAATACAAGGCTGTAATATGAGATTATGAATGGCAACATCAGAAAGAAAAACTGGCATTCTTTACTGATCATACAAATGTATATACTTCAGATCCAGAAAGAGAAATTCCATAGTTCTCTCATACATTAAAAATTCTAAGCTGTACAAGGTATAAAAGAATAGAATTTTTTTTTGTGGTACGTGTCCATATGTGGTGGGTGCAGTGGTGCCCTTATTTGTGGGGCCAAAAAATTAGATACTTGGGGTTATGGATATGTAAAGAAGTTAATCAGGTGGAAAGAAAATGCAGGAAGAAACAAAACAAAATGTAATTATAGTAAAATGGTGGAGAGCAGTGCTGGATAAAAAAAAAAAAGCAAAACACAAGTAATTTTTTCCTTGTTATTAATCCTATATGTAGGAAAATATGGGATAGCATTTAAAATACTGGAATTTGGGAGGAATAATAAGGGGAGAGTATACTGCAATAAACAAATACTTCCAGTGGAGAAGGGGGCACCCTGACGTAAAACGGTGATTTAAAGTTATCTAAGATTGCTATGCTTAATTCAAGATAACAAAATTATACTTCCAAATGGAAAATTATATTAGCCTGCAGGACACTAGATCCAGAAAAAGAGATAATATATGCTTCTGGACTCAATCTGTGAGAGAGAGATTGATAAAAACTTTGTAGAGCATTACTTAAATACAACCATGAAATAAGTAGGTACAGTTAAAACAAAGACTGGACAAGAGAGACTGCTAAGGCAGGATTTGTAAAAGAAAGAAGCAGAGAAGGAAAACGTACTGGAAGCAACAAGCAGATGGAAATCATAAAATAAAAGATTGACATTTTAGGAACAAATACTGGATTGATGGGGATATCCTAATTTGGGAAAAGACGCACGAATTCAGGTTACAAACAGTTATCATATTAATTTTAATAGCTTAAACAGCTACTTAGGGGAAAAAATTAAAAGAGCATTCAGTATATGGACAGATAATTATGATATATAGATGAAGTTGCAGGATGGTTGCAGTAGGAGAGCAAGTAAACAATACATAAAAGATGAAGAAAAGGAGAGCTGTACGATTCCCTGATATGTCAAAAATCAAGTCTGCTACGTATCTTTACTTGAAACTTCCTTCATAACTTTATGCACTAATTAAATGCAAAAATAAATCTCCATCAATGGATGGTCTCTATGATGATGTCAGTAGGGTGTTGGGGGAAGTAGGGAATGTCTTCTGGAGTTATTCAGATTTATTGGAGTTTAAACAACATTTACAACAAATGGGTAAAGAAAGGAAGGAAGGAAACTAGCTTGAGGGAGAAATTATGTTCTTAAACTGTGACTGAAATGGAGTAACCCATCTACCATAAGGCCCTGTTAGACTTAATAATGCAAGTGGCAAAAAATTATCAGAAAATGGAAATCAAAAGATAAAGCTACCCTAAAAGATGTGGTGGGTTACATGAATGAAATAAAAAAGAAAGGGTTAAAACCTCATGTCCAACACAGAGGGGAACTAGGTGGAATATATGGGGCAGATACAATTAGACTCTGAAAGAGCAAGAAAAAAAAAAAAAGTGGAAAGAGGACTATTTTTGCTAATTAAATTTGATGAAGCCAGTTCCAAACTTCTTACCTTCAATATGTCTTTATTATAGGCTCTTGAAGCTACCCTGTGGGATCCTCCCACCATCTGATGTGTTCCAGAGGGCACTGGAAACCACAGTATAGGCTTTAGACAGACTGAGCAACATAATACATCATTCTATTTTGAGTGCTCCAAAGCAATAGCAGCACAGAAAAAGTCATTGGTAAGCCTGAGGTCTTAGAATATGAAACTCAAAGCCAAAAAACACATATATCTCATCTCTCTGAAGTTTATGGGAGATGCACTGACAGCAAAAGTTTCTCAACCAGATGCTAAAATGGTTAAATAGCTACTGCAAATATACAGTAACCTAATCTCTGACATGATTCATCTTGATATTAGTGATGCGATTCTTAATAATGGTACAATATCTGTCAAAGTTCACACTTTCCTTGTCGGAGACCATCATGCCAATAAGAAAGCTGAGACAGCATGAAACAGTACGGCAATGGTCAGATAATCAAGACATGTGGTGAGCTGCTAAAGCTTCTACTAACTACAGCATCGCCCCCCGAAGTACTATGACATAACACTGCCTACAACTGTACAAGCTAATGTTAAGTCAGCAAGGGTCAGGAATGGCACTGTTACAAGGCAAACCTATTGCCTAAGCACTGAATGTAATAACATATGCCCAGACATTTTGTGCTCAAATGAGAAAGAAATGCTAGCAGCAGTTTTTGGATGCCACAAGAATCACAAATTACAATGATGGGAAAAGCATTACAGCTGAATATGACCACAAAGCACACTTAAAAAAGTTTTTTTAAAAAAGGCTCCAGAACATCAGCAAATAATATTACCACAACAGAAGCATGTCTTTCATGTGGGCGGCCGCGGTGGTGCAGCGGTTAGCGTGAACCTCACAGCAAGTTGTTCTCCAGTTTGATCCTTGGCTGGGGTGCCTTCTGTGCGGAGTTTGCATGTCCTCCCTATGGTCACGTGGGTTTCCTCAGGGTGCTCTGGTTTCCTCCCACATCCCAAAGACATGCTCTAGGTGGATTGGAGACTCTAAATTGGCCCTAGGTGTGTGTGTGTGTTTGCCATCTGTGGAAAGTTGGGTGCCGGGCTGGCAACTCGACACCGTAAAAACTCCACTGCCACTCATAAGCAGACAGGTGATCCACTGTGGCGACCCCTAACCGGGAAAAAGCCGGAAGAAGAAGCAGGACTTTTATGTGATGTACAAACCAGGAAAGTTGCAGACACATTCAGTACAGCGCTTTTACATGAAAGCAGAGTCCCAACACACAATTGTCCAAGTATTTTGAGCAGCCCTTCAACTGAAATATTCCTAAACACAGAATAAATCCACCTCTTTTAAAAGACAGAATTCTTTTATTTCAATAAACAAAATATGTAAGCGCTTTTATTTTATAGACCATAAAACTTCTTCAGACAACTCCCCTTCCCGCTACACAGTTTAAATATCCTAAAACATCACGTGTTAAATCCCCTTAATTAAATCATTCAAAAGGCATTTAAAGAAATGGTCTATAAAATCTGAGATACTGGACATATATATTGATAATAAAATATTAAAAACCAAAAACAATAACACAATAAACACATTAAACCATACATTATATATATTAAAACAACATATCCTACCTATCCTACCTACATACCCTGAACCTCCTAGTTCTCAGGTTTGGGGTAGCAAACATTTTCAGAATGGAAATTACTCTGTTGGTGCAGTGGTTAATGACTAAGGGGATAATAATCAGCTTGCTCCCCTGCACTGTAATAATTTTGAACCTGATAATGTAAATGTGAATGAACAAAATCACGTTTGTAATTCTTCGGATTTTCTGCAGTTCAGGAGGTTGGAATGGCTGAGAGACAGGAACAGCAGGAACCAACAGGAGGCAGGAAGGCAGTACACACCCTACACACTGAACTAAGGAGGTTCTTCTGCAGTGAATACGCCTCCAGTAATGAACCAATGGGACCGATATCAGGCCGGGCGGAGGAGATAATTATTTCCAGTAATTCGGTTTCAGACCCAGATGTAGCAGTGTTGGATGCAGAACGCACTATTAAAAATACTGAGGGTGACTTAAGCATTTATAATTTTTCCAGTGTTGTTACTGATGTGGAGTGTGCTAAATTGCTTTCTAAAGAGATCACTTTTGTTCCGTCACGTAAGGTTAATATTCCTGAAGTGCTTATGGACCTTAAATTGTATTTAAGGAAGTTGACTCTGTCTCTGATGTTTAATTTAGTCCCATATCTTGAGCAACCTTTTAAGTTGTCCAGCATCTATAACCCACCACTATATCTAAGTTTTTTGAGAAGGCTTGCGAAATTGATGTATTTAGCATATTAGGAAAAAAATGAAGTCATAGACAATGTAATATGACTGTTAATGAATGTGATTTGGTGGAGTTCATTAAAAGTCAAGACTTGAGAATCATGAAACCAGATAAGGGGGAGTGGGGTGGTAATTATGACTGATACTGAACAGTAAAAAGAATAAGAACTATCTTGCATAGTTTGGCATATGAATACGTTAGCAGGGGTCAGATGAACTCAGCTTATTATAAGGTTCATGTACAGCTGAAGGTTTTATTTACTGATGGCAGAGGAACCATTGATGAATTTAATTTGAATATTGTTTCTCCAAAGCTGCCTATAATTTTCTGTATTCCGAAAATTCACAAGGACTGGCATAAGTCCTCATGCATCCTATAGTTGATGGGAGGGGTTTGATTATCAGTACTTGCGCCCAATTTTTAAAGAGTAATTTAAAACATCTTCTTAAGGATGAAGAACATCTATGTACAGCTTCATGGTACTTTTTGGAGAAGATAAATGAATTGGGGTTTAATGAGGGTGTTATCTTTATTATGAGTGATATTAAAGATTTGTATACGGTGATCCCTCATGACTTGAGTGTTAAATAGTTTACCGAGTGTCTAATTAGGAAAAGGATTAATCAAGAAAACGTGAATCTCTATGAAGAGTTATTGGAAATGATACTTAGTAACAACTTTATATTTTTCGAAGAACAGATTTTTTTGCAAAAAAGAGGGGGTGTCCATGGTATCTCCCATGGGCCCCCTTTTTGCAAATATAGTTATGTTACAGTGGGAATTCCCATTTATTCATGATTGTTTAAAAGTATGTTTAGTTTATACTTGCGATACTTTGATGACAATGATTTATGGAAAGGTGGAAAAGAAGGAATAGGTGAATTTCTCTACTATATTAATTGTACTAAATTTTTGGATTTTACACACAATATTAATGAAAATAATATTCCATATTTAGATGTGATGTTAAAGAAGGATGTCTTATATGTTTGTAGCAAGTACCTATGGGAAACCCACTTTTTCTAATAATTTTCTTCATTTCACTAGTACCTGTCCCCTTTTGCAAAATACAGCAGTTATAAAAGGACAATTGGTTAGGGCAGCAGGAATGGTGACATTGGATCAAGACTTTAAAAATGAATTTGAGTCTAATCTAATGTATAGATAGATCTTTATGTTAATTGTATAAATGTTTTTATAGAGGAAAAACAAAGCGCAGGCTCTGTGAACGGATTTATGAAAACTGACACACACAGAGAGAAGTGCTAATGTACTTTATAAACACATTAAGGATTACCCTGGTCATTATTTTAAATTTATCGTGCTTGAAAAACTTGTAGTGCATGCTCAAGGTGGCCGCGGTCTTTGATTTTAGAAAACAGAACGTTTTTGGCAGCTATATTAGAATTCATATCGCTGGCCGGGGTTCAATGAGCACATTTCCACTGCTCCTTTGTTAAAGATAAAATCGCAATGTAGCTAGGATATGTTATTTTAATATATATATATAATGTATGGCTCAATGTGTTTATTGTATTTTTGTTTTTCAATATTTTATTATGAATATGTATGTCTAGTATCTGGGATTTTATACACTTTCTTTAAATGCTTGTTGAATGATTTAATTAAGGAGATTTAAATATCCTAAAACATCAAATGTTAAATTGTGTAGCGGAAAGGAGAGCTGCCTGAAGAACTTTTATGTTGTGTAAAACAAAAGCTCTTACATATTTTATGTTTACTGAAATAAAAGAATTATTTTATTTGAATGCGAGTTGGTCATCAGTGATATTGAGAGCTATTGTGGTAACCGTTGCATTTTTTTCCCCTTGGTTTGTAGTTTTATTTGTTTGTATTTTCTTTTGAGAGAGACATACTGACTTCAATTTATTTTTTAGGTTTTACTGAGATAAGCTCTTTCATCTGTATAGACTTCTACAGATCCAGTTTTTCATCTAAATTGCCTACGATCATGTTGATACTATAAAAAAGCTAAAGTTACAATGGGGGCAAGGTACACTGTGGGACAGCCTGGATCCATCCATCTGGCTTTTCCCCTGCTTAGAGTGAAGACATGTGATAGGATATTTAACCCATCTTAATTTGCATGGGGATGTTCACAAGTAGTACTTGGTAAGCCCATGTGTCCAACCCTTGGAAATCTTATAGAATTCTAAACTTGTTATTGACCAATCCTCTATTATGTTAAAGTCTGTCCTTTTTCATGTATAATCTCAAAAATAAATCAAGTGTATCAGGACTACTAGACTGATATTTACAAATTGGTTATAGATTTTTTTTTTGTGCTCAACAAACACCATTATCTTGTTTTAATAAATCACTTGCCATAGTTAGTTTCAGGTTAGTGCATCTTGATTATTTACACTTTGTTTCAACTCTGTACAGGTGGACCATATAAAGCTGAGGTAGAAAGAACCACAATCAAGTATGAGCTTCATAAAAGCGAGTGCATACTGTCATAAGATTGAAAATTATAGGCACACATACATTAACAGAAAAGAAAACAACCCATACTACCATTTTTTTACTTACATACATTTTACATTACATACAAGTTTTCTTTCTCTAAAACAACTTTTCTTTAGTCCAACACTGCATACATTGCTCAATTTTTGCCTTCTGTTATATTTCACACATCCTCCTGAACATTATTCTGCATGTATTGTTCAGAAAAATTCCATTTATTTCTATATAAATTGGCCTCCTCTTTATTTTGAATTAACCACACACTAAAGGTGGCTGCCACTTCTTCATCAGATTTTGAAGTGCAAAACCCAGAAGAATTTGTTACTCTAGAATGAGGTAGGGCAGGCACAAACAAATTTTTGGAATGTGAATCCTTGCGTGTTATCTGGCACCTGCAGCTACAAAGGCTTTTCATGTCTACATAAAGCATGCTCTGTGAAACAAAAGTGCTTTTCCTTTAAATCTTTATCCAGCAACTTAACAATAGCTATTCAAATTATGAAAAGTAAAAATTTCCCTTATCTTTAGTCAATTTCTCTGGAAAGGAGCTCCAGGCCTGATATCAGACCAAGTGGACTATAATCCCAGTTAGATACGGCATAGCTGCAGCAAAAGGAGACGGCATGGACTGGCAGCTTCTTTTATCCAGGATACAAGCATGCATCCCCTGGGCTAGATAGACAGATATCTATACCTGCAGCTAGTTCCCAATGGTGATGAATACTACTACAACAGTGGCCCATACAAAGAACGTTCACTGTGATGTATGTGAATGTTCACTGTGATGTGTGTGTACAAGACTTATGTAATCAGAGCAGTAGTTATACAACTATAATGTGACATGTACAACTACACATACAATGACTGCCATGAAGGACATGTTTACCTTCTCTAAAATGGGGGCATCACATAAACTGAATTAAAATAAAGTAACATATCTCCAAGACAGCGGATAACTAGGTGACTCATGAGACAGTTAGGCCTGTCTTCAGTAAAGTAAGTGTATGCAGCTCCCTACTCACCCGTCCTGAATATATATATTTTTTAGTAACAACAAGCAGATCCGATGGCCTCAAAGTCTCAGCCCTTGTGATGGCAATCTAGTAGAGGCCTCGGGCTGTGAAGGAAGATGCTCATTTCAACCCCCATTTAATGTGTTTTGTATTGTCACCACCCTCCCAGTTGCAAAGCAGAACAAGCAGTTTCTTACTATAGCATCCTTAGGTGGCAGAGTTGAACCATTAGCAGTGATGGCAGTATCTTACAGTGTATAACTCTTCATAGCAGTAAAGGCTGTTAGCACTACATAAAAGCCAGCAGCTAATATTACTTTAGAATGAATGCATCAAATCTGTGAAATGTTCAAAAACTGTATAAAACTTTCAAATGTGCTTTTCTGTGAAATACAGCAGATACGCAAAACACAAAATGTGGGGAAAAAAATATGGTAAAACTGCACAGGACATTCAATTGTTTTGTTGCGAAGCTGTAGATGGTAGTGCCTAAACTACAAAACAAATTGTAACTTTCTACTGGGGAGGGGAAACGCATGCGCACCGACTTACTTTAGCCATGCTCCACTAGCTGTACATTATGTCACACAGCTAAACCAACCTTCCTTTAAAAAATAAGGCATTATGGCATTGGCTTGAAAGATCTATGCTGTGTGTAAACCTCCCAGTGTTGACTCAGCTTGAACATCCCTCCTGGATTTGGGTGGAACAACCATGTTCTCGGGAGCTCAGATCACAACAGCCATTTATCTTGGTCTCTTTGTTCACTTCACCTTGGATGCGTTTGCCTTAGGACTGTATGCCCTTCTGAAAAAGCTTGTTTGAATCATATTCTGCACTTCATTCAGTGGTACACAAGGCATAGTAATTCCTTCAGCCAGGACTTAGGAAATAGCAAACTCTAGTTTGTCCGTATATTCTATTTAATTACAAAGAATGCAACTATTTATTTACTGATATAAAGGTACTGCGATCTGTTGCCATAAGACATTATATATATATATATATATATATATATATATATATATATATATATATAAACAAACATACGTACATACATACATACACACATACATACAGACAGTGTGTGCAATAAAGTCAAATTACGGTTCGTGAGAATAATCCAACACTGTAAGGTACAAAAAAATGACAAGAGCACACCAAACCGAGGTTTTATTATTCCAAAAATAAATTCAGGTGAATTTAATTGTAGAATAATAATAATACCTCAGTTTGGTGTGCTCTTGTCATTTTTTTGTGGCTTTTTGGTTTGGGTATTCAACTTAGCGGTGAAATTAAGTACACTGTAAAGTACAGAATTCAGAGTGAAGTGTTGGAGGGACTGGGATGTCAGGATCAATAACTTCTGCTCTGTGGTTGCTCGGAGGAGCCTATTTAGATGTGGTTGGTGTTAGCCCAAGGGAACAGTGCACACTTGTTACATGCCTTTAAGGCCCAGCTTCACTTATCTTTGCCGATTTATATAATACATACATACACATATTTTATATGCGTGTGTGTGTGTATGTTGTGTATATATTTTTCTTTTTTTTGGTTTTCTTTATATATTGGGAGTTCAGTGGCATAGCTCAGAGGACTGTAACCCAACTCACATGGGTACTGTCGGTGAGAGTCTTTGTTCACAGGTTCATAGGAGGTTACTACGTTAATGGCCCTAGGGCCTTATAAGTCTAGCCATGTAAAAACCCATGTACCCTAATTGACCACAGTTAGATGGTCATTGTTAGCAGAGCAATTCTATGATCAGCAAAGGCTATTCCTGTCCATAAGGAACATGGGTGCCACCCCATGGTGAATTTACAGTCACCCATCCATTTGTTAAGGTTGAGTTTAAACAGAGTCATTGAGGAGCTCTGCTTCACGTGAAGTGGGAGCTTATTCCAGAGAAGTAGCAATCTCTAGGAGATATATCTGTCTCTCCAACATGTTCTGTTAATGTCACAGGTTAGGTCGAGATCTCTGGAGTGAGTTACTCATCCCATTTGATTTGCGAATGTGGAGCATTTCCCTAAGGGCAGAGTCGGATATTGCTCTGCAGACTAGGCACAGGATGCCTCTCAGCAGCCTGTATGATCTAGAGTAAAGTGGCAGGGCTTTCAGTCTTTTTCATGTAAGTCACTGGATTCTCTTGGTTAGAAACTTCTGTGATCTCTCCAATTGCTGAAAGTGTCAGATGAGATATAAACATTAGAAAGCATTGTACTCAATTAGTGGTCTGATAAGGGTTGAGTACAGTGGAGTTATAACCCCTTTAGTCTTGGATGGAATGCCCTTATTTATGAGATGCACCAGGCTTTCCTTACCACTATGGACACATGGTGATCGAAGTTTAGATTGCTATCAACCTGCGTTCCCAAATCTCACACCACTGGGTTTGAGCTTAGGGGGTGCTATCTACATCACAATTAGCAGGGTCTACTACTTTGACAAAGGAGATAATGAATCAGGTTTTTGCGTTGAGTTTTAGTCTGACTTTAGTAACCTGACAGCCATGCTGACACTTACCAGACTTGTAACTTGGCATCAAACCCTTTAAACCTTTCAGACGCACACCAGGACTGAGGCCTGAACTGAGAGAGCGACAAAAAAGTTGCAATTTCAAGGGTTTGGTGTATTTACATAGTTAGCATGTGGCATCATGACATGTCCTGACACCAAGTAAGCATGCTCCTTTGCACTACAGCTTCCAAGTAAAAAGTGATTAACTGTAATAAGTGAAAAGAATGAAACCGAGTGACTGCGACCCATCAAGGAAAAAACATTGTATGAAAGCTACAAAATACAAGACCTCATGAAAGTGTTCTATGCCATGGCTTTACTAAAACAGTTATCTATTTAATATATCAATTCATACAAACAGTGCTAACTGTTAAGTAAATCAGTTTACATAAAGTCAAACTGCTATGATAAATCAAACCATTGCAGGTCTCAACAGAAAAGTGGCAAAAAAGAATAGTAAAAGCAAACAAAATTGCTTACTTACCTTAACATGCTGACCGGATAAGTGGTTGAAATGTTGACATGGCAAGGAACCCGTCAATCTGGACTCTAGTGTGACACAGATACAATGTTTCAGAAAGTATTGAAGAAAAAAAATGTGCAGTAACTGGACAGTGTGGCCAAGTACAATGAAAAACAGAAAACTAATTTCTCAAGAAACTAAAACAATCTTTTTAAAAAACTAAAATAAGAGTGAAACAGAGTTTAAAAATAAATAGTATACTGATTAGGCTAATCTAATTAAGGAATTAAACCCGACAAATAGAACCCAGATTGGGACTTTACAGGTACGAATGGGAATTAAGGGTATAGTATATATCAAGCAAAAATGCAAAGAACTAAAATGCAGGTCACAATTGCAGACTTTTAGAATACCTTCAATAAAATAAAATCAAGAAAGAGCAATGGCTGACTTAGCAGCTTTAATGTAGAAAACTAATAATGGATTACAAAAATACAAAGAGAATGAACATTTCTTTCTAAATAAATATATATTTTTCCTAGGTTAAGCTTATCTTAAACGCTGTAAAAAGTCAAAGAACCACTAATGAGAACATCACGGAAAGGAGAATTTAAGTATCACAGAGTATTCTCTGAGAAAGACTGGTCGAAAAAAGTAACAGCTGCAAGGAATAAGGAATGTTAGCCACATACAAGGCATTATAAACCTCATGCCTAGTAAAATTCAAGTTTTCTAAAAGAAGCAATAGAACATTTAGTTCACAAGTTGTTAAAAAGAGGAACAAATGTTTCTACAAGTCCTGTAAGAACTATGACCAGCAGACAAAGGGTAGACCAGACCGGACCGAATGGAAGCAGTGTTGGGAGTAGTAATAAGCATGTAAAAGTTCTACATCTCTTTTTGTAAGACACGGAAACCTGCTAGAGACACAGATTAGTTAGGAAAAAGACTTCCACCATGACTTAAGGAAATATTTTAAGTTATGTAACATTCTCGTCAAGTCTAGACACTAGTGATCAAAACACGAACCTTGCATCTAAAAAGCGAACAGATGGTGCAGCATGAAAAGTTACCCATTTATAGTCTACAAAAAAGAAAACTTGGGAAGAAAAGGTAGGCAAATGAGTACTATTGCATATAATGATCTGGAAAGTGTGAAGAAAATCAGCATATCCCTATGAGGAACAATGGCAAAATAATTTCTATAGCCAGTTGGCATTTTATATTTAATTGTAAACACTTTCAATAAATGACAAATCATGACAAATGCAGATGCAACAATATAAATGTGAAGGACAAGGCAATCATAATAACTAGAAAATGCATCAGAACTGCACACTGAAGTGTTTCTGGCTGCAGATGTGTGTGTATGGCAGGGAGAGTGATATGAATGCAAAAGAATCAGCAGTTACCAAATTCATAATAGGTAATGTAGACAGAGTAAGGTAAGCTATTACAAATGTTTGCCTCCTGTTCCATAACGTTGACCGACTCAAGCCCCCCATCCCAATTCCAAGGTCTTTTCCTCACGCAGAGAATTAAGCGTTGCAAGTTTAGTAAATGATCATGACATAGCAGACAAGGGAGTTTGAATGTTCCTCTCCTCCTTTTACCACACAGGGAATAGCTACATAATTGCTGCCTGCTGTACTGTTGATTCACTGACAAAATTGTCTTGTGTACTCTCCCTTTTTTGCTGAATCCGGTTAGCCCCCTACCTTTGTTAATGGTCAGACTGGTCAGCAACCACCTTCCCATAAAGACAGATATTCATTGGATAGTCACAGCTCCCCTCTCATCTGCACTAAACCAACAACAAATGAAAGTTCATTTCTGAGGATATGTCACTAATAACCAATTATACAACGACCCCACATTAATATTCCAAAACGTGCACGCTGAATGGTCAGCATGCACGTTGTAAATCAAAGACATACACTAATGGAAAAAAGTCCGATCGCTAGTATAACTCTTTTTTCTTCTTCTTTTGGACAGTAACGGAGAATGGAAAGGCTCCGTTGCTGTTATCTCGCTATGTTAAATGAGTTTAACATAGCGAGATATCTTAAAAAAAAAAAAAAAAAAAAAAAAAAAAAAGCAAAAAAGCAATGGAGATCTTCTTTTCGCTGTTGCTTTTTTAAAGCTGTCTCGCTATGTTAAACTCGTTTTCAGTTTTCAGTAAAAACTCAAAGCAGTGTGCTATCCTTTCTTTTTTGATAATAGCAGTACTGAAACAGCAGGATCATTGGTGGTCCTAGAAAACTATGGAGAAGAGGGTTTTTTGACAAGACAGTGAGTCCAGCCATGGCTTACTGGCTGGCTATGAAATCTGCAGACAAGACAAACAGAAATAAGAAGGTATGATTGTTGAGTTGATCTCCAGTATTGGAGGACCATGGATTCTTAATCAGGGCTCTGAAACAGGCTATTAGCAAACACAAAGAATGGAGGTAAGTATACTGCAGAAAATGTATCTCACACCAACTGCATGAAAAATTGGTTTTCCTACAAATAAATTAAATGTACTAAGAGTACAGATGAACTAATTTTGTCCCAAAATAAGTAGAATATGGAGGTTAGATGGATAGCATTATAAAATACATTTTGTACCCAAGCATGCTCAAAATGCAGACGATTATGCAGGAGGGATATTCTAATAAAACTAATAAGCCTAATTATGGGATTTGCATGAGAAATATTTTAATAACATTTTCCATAGTAGGTAAGTTAGAAGGTTCTTGCTGTCCAATCAAAATGATAACACTGGCACGAGGAATGTAAAATAAGAGTTAATAAGCACATTAGTCAGTTTTATAGAACAGGGAACTACGATAAGAACCTGCAATTATGCACTGTATGTACAGTTAGTGACCTATTAACAAAGGATATTCATTTAACAGAAACATTCAGTGATAATAGCATTTACTTGCATTTTGGTGATCAGTCAAAGACGTACTGGAAAAGTACAGTTGTGTACACTTACCATAAATGTAGATGTTTGAGTGTATTCACTGTTGTAGTCATTACATTTGGGTTATCTGCTTGCAGTAGCCTTCAGTCGGCCTGATTAACAAAATCTTGGGTCCTGCATCGGTTGCTGTTCCTTCTTCCATGACGTCAGGTCATCAGGGGTATAAAACATGCACCCGACACCATTACATCAGTTTTTCTTGCCCCAGATGTCAGGTGCCCCCCCTAATGTGAAGCAATTAAATCTATAAATATACAAGGTTATACCTCCAACAAAAAAGCAAATACACCAAAAAGCTTTGAACATAGTAAAGGAGAGTAGAGGTATAGCCAAAAGTAGTAAGGGGGCTGGAGGGAGGGTAACCAGGACTGCAACAGTGAATACACTCGAACATCCACATTTATGGTAAGTGTACACGACTGTACTATGTTCTTCATATTTCACTGTTGCAGTCATCACATTTGGGTAGATTCCCAAAGCTAAGGATGGAAGGAGGAATTTAGATAGCATTAGGACCAGCTATAAGGCCCTGCAAGACTGCAGTGGCAAAACCAGCTCTGGATTTAGAGAAAATTAGTAAATGATAATGCTTGGTGAAAGTATGTACAGAACCTCCAGGTAGCAGCTTCTAGGATGCCCCTTGGTAGGGACGCCCCTGAGAAAGGCTGTAGAGGTAGATGCAGCCCTGGTTGAATGGGATCCGATGCCCTGTGGGATAGGTTTTCCAAGGTGCTTATAGCAGAAATGAATGCAGTGGCCTATCCATTTTGAAATGGTTTGTTTTCAAATAGCTTTCCACTCTGTCCCTGCAGCAAATGCCACCAGCAGTTGTGGTCAGATTTCCTTTGAGATTTAGTCCTGTCCAAGTAGAATCTAAGTTGTCTGTGTACATCTTAGGAGTGCAGTATGCGTTCCCCTTTGTTCTGTGGATTAGGAAAGAAGATAGGCAAATGAATGGACTGATTAAGAGCCACACTGGATACCACCTTGGGCATGAAGAAGGGATTGGTTCTGAGGGACACCCTGTCTGCATGAAAGATGATGAAAGGTTCCACTGCCATAAGGGCCTGTAATTCAGATACCCTTCTTGCAAAAGTGATTGCTAAAAGGAAAGCTGTTTTCCAGGAAAGAAATTTTAAGTCTGCAGTAGCAGCTGGCTCGAAAGGAGGAAGAGTGAGTTTCTCCAAGACAAAGTTAAGATCCCAGGCTGGAGTTGGAGCTCTCCTGGGTGGCCTTAAATTTTTGGCCCCTCTGAGGAACTGCTTGAGCAGTGGGTGAGAGAAGAGGGGAGGTTCTGCGTTATAATGAGCTGAAATGGCTGAGGCATGAATCTTGATGGAGGAGAAAGACAGGCCCGTGTGAAGCATCTCAGTTAAGTATTATAAAATCGGAGGTAAATTGGGCACTGCTGTGCTCATCCCTTGAGATTGGTTCCAGGCACAGAAACTTTTCCATTTTTCAGCATAGGATTTTCTAGTACTAGGCCTCCTTGCCTCTAAAATGATATCCATCACTGGTTTACTGAGGGATGGTAAAGGAAAGATTAGGTAATTAGCCAGGCTGCTAGGTTTAGTGTTTGAAGCTGAGGGTGGAGAATATGGTTCTCCTGCTGAGACAATAAGGTAGGAGTCTGAGGCAGGTGTTATGGGGCCAACAGTGACACACTGTGCAAGAGGGATACCAGTGTTGGCGTGGCCAGTCTGGTGCAATCAAACTCGTCCTTGGTTTGTCTTGTTTGATCTTTAGTAGTACTTTGGAGAGCAGAGGCAGAGGAGGAAAGGCATAAACTGATAGGTTTTTCCAGCTGAAGGCAGATCATCCACTTTCCAAGCTTGTATGTGGGGGGCCCTTCTGCAAAATTTGTCCAACTGATAGTTCTGGGGGGAGGCAAACAGGTCTATATCTGGGTTCCCCCATTTGCTTGTCAACATGTTAAAATTCCTTGGTTCCAGTTTCCACTCGTGTGGGTCCATGAGGTTTCTGCTTAGTTTGTCTGCCAGTGTATTTAGTTTTCCTGGCAGGAATTGAGCTTGTAGATTCACTTGGTAGCTCAGGGCTGTGTTCCACAATGCCATGGCTAGTCTGCAGAGGGGGTAAGAATGTGCATCCCCCCCCTGCTTATGTACCACATAACAGTGGTGTTGTCCGTCTTTACCATTAATTGCCCTGGAAGAATGTGGTCCTTGAAGGCTGTCAGAGCATTCTGTACAGCTAACATTTCTTTTTGATTGATATGCAGGTGCATTTGACTTGGGTTCCATTTGCCCTGAATGCACTTCCCTGACAAGTGACCCCCCCCCCATGCATAGTCTGATGAGTCTGTTGTTAGGGTTTGGGCGGCAAGGGGTAGTGTAAATGGTATTCCCTTGTTTTGGTGGCAGGCCTCTACCCACCACAGAAACTCTAGGCATAGGCAAGGTATGATAGGAATCATTGCCTCTAGATCCTGAGAATGTTGACACCATAGGCTTTTTAGATACCACTGTAGTTTACTCATATGCAGCCTTGCATATGGAATTAGAAGAATGCAGAAGGCAATGAACACCAAGGCTTGCAGTATTTGCCTTGCAGATAGCAGGGTTTTTGTGGCCACTTGTTTGAAGTAGTTTGTCAAATGAATTTGTTTCTCTGGCATGAGGAAAGCAATCTGGGAAGTTGTATTCAAGCTTGCTCCCAGGAATATAATTTGTTGACAGGGTACCAGGTGTGATTTTTTTTAATTTATGGTGTACCCTAGACAAGTTAGCACTCTCTGTACAAAGGCCAGATGATTCAAAAGTATGTCCTGGCTTTCTGCCTGAATTAGACAATCACCCAGGTATGGGTATATTTGAATATTTCTTTGCTTGCAAAATGCAATGACTGGAGCTAGGCACTTTGTGAATACCCTAGGTGCAGTAGATAAGCCAAAGGGCAGAGCAGAGAACTGATAGTGCGTGTAGCCTGCTTTGAAGCATAGGTATCTTCTGCAAGATTCCTTGATTGGGATGTGCAGGTATGCTTCCTTTAAATCTAGTGTTGCCAACCAGGAGTCTTTGTCTAGCATAGGAAGCAACTGGTGAAAAGTCAGCATCTTGAATTTTGGAATCACCAAAAAGGTGTTTAGAGTAGACAGGTCCAGGATAGGACGCCATGAACTGTCTTTTCTGGGTACCAGGAAAAGTCTTGAGTAGAAACCTTGTCCCTTTTCCTCTTCTGGTAACAAATAAATAGCCCCCATACTTAAGAGAGAAAGTACTTGCTTTTGGGCCTCTGTCCACTGATTTGGGGGTAGATCTGGCCATCCGCTTGGTGCTGGTAACGTGTGGAAGTGAAATCTGTACCCCTGGGACACTATATTTAAAACCCATTTGTCCTGGGTAATGAGTTCCCAGTTATTTGCATGAAGAGCAATCTTTCCCCCCAAAGGGGCAGTCAATTGAGAAGTGCTTGGAAGTTTTAAAAAGAAGTAATTGAGACAGTTTACCATAGGGGCGAGTTTTATTACTCCCTGATTTAGAAGTGGAGGCCCCCCACTGCTTAGCCCTGTGCGGACCCAGAGACTGAAGCCTGGGAGCTCTGCTGGATCTGGGTTTGGACTGAGAAGGTCTAGAACAGGCAAGAAAGGACCAATTCTTGGAAGGCCAATGCCTACTAAACCTTGGGGTTGTACTTGTAAAATATCTTTAACAGTTTGTATAGATTTAGCTTTTTCCTCCATCTTTTTAAGAACTTCTTCTGCCTTGTTGCCAAACAGGCAGTCCTGTTTTAAGGGAGCATCCAGTAATTTCGCTTTAACATGATTTGGCAAGGACTGCTCCTTAAGCCAAGCATGCCATCTAAGTACAGACCCAGTTACAGCAGCCTGCAAGATGCCTCTAGTGAATCAAAACTACACTTGTTCAGCTGAATGCAGTAAATCCTTTAAATACTTATTTGCAGCACAATCAGGAATCAACATCATTTTCTGTTTGAGCAATCCAGTAATATGCTGCAGATACTTTAACATATGAAACTGGCAGTTTAAAGCCCTAATGGCCAAAGTTGCAGAAGTGTATACCTTCTTACACCATCTATCCAGCGCCCTGGAGTCTCTATCAGAGGAGGTAGGGAATTTTGGCAGTAGTAGCTTTAATGCCCTTGGGTTCCTGTGAAATGGTGTCGGGATTCGCAGTAGGATTTTTAAAAAGGAACTTGTGAGAGTCAGGGACCCTGTAATATCGATCAGGTTTTCTGGGAGCAGGAGGTTAATAGTCAGGGACCAAGCTAGATTCCGAAAAGGCATCATCAACAATGTCTAGTACAAAAGGTATGGCTAAAGGCCTGTGCTGGGGCAGTAGTAAGAAATCCCTAAGCCTCTTTTTAGAATCTGAAAATACTCCCCGAGAGTATGCAAGGTTTCACCAAAAGAGAAATCCTCTGGGGGAGAAGCAGAGGGAATAGAGTCCTCAGCATCAGAATCCTCATATGTAGATAAGGGTGAATCCTGGTCATCACAGGAAACAGAAAATTCAGAATCCTGGTAAGAAGTATCATAAGCAAACTCATTCTTAGGTCTCTTAGAGGGGGAAGGCTGGCTTCTCCTAATTAAAGTAATAAGGTCTTCAGCCATTCTTACCATTTGTTTTTTAGGCATAGAGGCCTGACCATGTGGTCCGGGCGTCAGTTTTCTAGGCATGGTTCGAGTTTTAGGCCTTGAAGAAGAAGATGGCATCTGTTTAATACGCAAGTCAGTAGTCCTGAATACACCCTCAGAAGCTGGTGCCTGCACAGCGGCTCCGGACCAATCCAAGGTAGAGACATCCACAGGTTCCACAGTTGAGGCATCTCGCAGCATACCGGACTCCGAATTGGTCTCAGTAGAGGCCTGCGAATCTGAAGCAGCGGGTATCAGGAGCTGCGAAAGCGCCTCACTGAGTACTGGCAAACTGGCGACTGGCTTAGGAGAAGCGTCATCAACAGCTTTGGACCTAGGCGGCCTGTCTCTGTCTTTATCTTTGCGTTTTTTCAGAATGTCGGTAGTCGGATGGCTTACCGAAGACATATCAGGATAATGGAACCGAGCACCAAAATATTTAGAGGCAAAAATATAATTAGGATGGACAGTCCGTGGTTTACATAAGGCACAAAACCGACAGCGAGGTACATCGTGGTCAGGGCCTAGGCAAGGAATACAGTACTAATTAAAATCTTTATGAGGTATTTGCTTTCCACAAGTAATGCAATTATTTACTTTTACTGACATCGGTTTAAAGCAAGAAAACGTTTCCCCAACGGAGTACTTAGCTTTAGTTGAAGACTTCAGTTCTGAAACTCGAAAACAAAAATTTCAGGAGACGGCCTACCAGCACTTGTGAACTGCTCCTGCTTCGGGCACTGCACAGCAAGAAAGACTGGTGTAATGGCGTCGGCTGCATGTTTTACAGATCTGACATCACGGAAGAAAGGACAGCAACCGATGCAGGACCCAAGACTTTATTAATCAGGCTGACGGAGGGTTACTGCAAGTAGATAACCCAAATGTGATGACTGCAACAGTGAAACACGAAGAACATCACTGTGTGCACAAAGAATGGTGGTCCTGTGAAACAGTACTGTAACTACATATAGAAAACTTTCTTAAAACTGGAATGCCCTATAAAGTCAAGTAACCCACCTCAGATAGTATCACAACTCAAAATCACCATCAAATACCAATATAAATGACAAAAGTCACTAAATAAGCCAAAAGAGGAGTCGCTCTCAATGACATCACTAAAAACTAAAGATAGAATGGCACAGAAAGGGCATGGAACTAAATCACAGCCTGAGGGACGGAGAAATAGCTACGTTTAGACTTAGCAAAACAAAGAAAAACAGAAAGATTTGAGTTCGAGAGAACAGATTCCTGAAGAAAAACATGAAGAATACTCAAGCACTCATCTGCCTGAATGTTCCTTCTTTAACCAGCTGTACTATGTGATTACTTGACTGAGATTCTACTAACCCATTTTAAACTCCTAAACAGGTAAAGAAGTTAACATTCAGCAGACCCCCAACAGCATTAACCAAGGATACCAAAGGTTAAGGTAAACTGAAGACAGACTAAAAGACTGGACATGCTAAAAAAAAAAATTATTTTGCCATCTTGGCGAGTAACAAAATAATGCAAAGTTCAGTTATGCTCGTTTTATGCCTTACTTTTCCATGACACAGAATATATATTTTTTTAACTGTATCACCATTTTTTAATGCAAGTAATGTTACCTGGATGTATCTAGCATACCTTCACATCCTCGGTACCTACAGCACTTGTCTGGTCACTGTAAAGGGAATCTGGCGCATCTTCCAAGTCCTCCTCATCTATGGTGGGTGTGCCTTCAGGGGACAAGGCCCTTTTCTTCTTACCGGTTGTCTTCCCCTTCTTCTTTTTATGAAGACCCTTCTTTTGGCGTGGTACAGAGGAAACATGGGCAGAAAGCGGCTGGTGGATGTGATGTGAAGACTGACGATGATCTACAACAAAAACGATCAAGGCTGAGGCACATTACACAAACACAACATACATACACACCATACTCAGTATTCCACACAACTCCCTGCTCTCAAGAACAAACGTTTACATTATCAAGTATCGCAACAACACAAACCAATGCTTCATATACCTCTTAACTGTCCAGATTTTCACAGAACATCCAGATTTTTGCCTCATTTTTGTTCTGATCCTCATAAATTTTTGCTTTTCTGGCGAATGATTGGCAAATTAATGAGGACAGAATTCAGAAAAATAACAGGCATTTGAGTTTCAGACTTCACACCCTTCAGAAAATTCATGCTAATGGAAACTTATTCTATCAACCTTCCAGTACTTAAAAATTGTCACGTTTTTGGGTCTTTGTATCCTCATTATTTATGGCTTTGTCCAGAATTTTTGCTCTGAGAGGCTGAGATGTATCCAATGCTTCAATTATGAAAAAAAGTTTAATGGCTTGTTTCTTAAACATAACACTAGCAAAATACTGTTTCTCAAATAAAATCAACAGCAGAGAGCAAGCAGTTAAAAATTACACTTTTTATTACAGTGATTAAGTTTCCCTGTATAACCTTCAACAGGGAACTGATGCCGAGCCCCAAAAATCACCTGTCTTATAAACTTCTGTCTTACAATGGGGCAGCCTAACAGCTAATATTTACATAACAGCTTCTTTTCTTAAAGGAAAAAAGTGAATGAAAAACACATTCCTCGCTTACCATTTATATACGACAAAACTTCAAGTGACAGAAAAAACATTCTTTAGTTACTATACATGACAAGAGCTTATTTCATTAAAAGAAAAGGAATAAAATATCCCTCATTCACTACAGACCACTGGGTTAGGTGTGCCAAAAAATTCAGAACAAAGCAGCTCCATGTTGCAGAGGAATGAAGCCCTAAGTCTTCACTAGAAATCACCATTAGCATGGAGAGATGGAACTGAGGGACTGTGATGCCTGCTTACTCGTACTGTAGGGTGACAGTGGGAAGAATATATTCATATATTTATTTCACACTTGTTGATTGTTGGACAGGTTGGTCCAACTGAGCACAGGCCCATTTTTAGTGGAGACCACAGAAGAAAAGCTACAAGAAAAATAATGACAATTTTACATTATTAGGTTTAACAAAAAAGTTAGAAAGACAATTTCACAGTATACAAACATGCTATGATAACACAGATTTGTATAAGAATAAAAATAGAAAAAGAAACATAATAATAAACAAGTAATTATAATGATATAAGCATGATACATTCTATACAGATTATGTAGTTCACTAGCATTACCTAAATAGAGCAGAGGCAGAAAATTTACAGCTCAAAAGTGGGAGAGACAGATAACAGAATCAGGATTAGGTAGGTTTCTGGCTTAGTTCAACGAACTACTGCTACTACTGGCCAGGTGTCATGGCACAGGCATTGTCAAGAGCCAGGGAAATGTGTGCCCACAAAGCAGTGTGATGGCATGCTGTAGATAGTAAGTGGCACGTGTATTGTAAGGAAAAGCTGGGATACGGTATGCAAGACTTATCAGAGACCGAGGGAAACTGAAGGAGTAAGGATGTGGTTAAAAGATAAAAAAAAATGGGAAGAATGCAAGAAAAACTATGTAAAGACTTAAAAACGCAAACTTTAGGAATCAATAAATCTGCATTTTTACACATTTTAACACCATGTTATATAAACAAAAAAAGAAAAACGGGGAGAGTAAATGATGGAAATTTGGAGACATGGATGCTGATTTAATACACATTTTCAACTATATGAAAATAAAATGATATGTGTAAAAATACATGCCTAATATGGGCAGACATTTCATATGACGATGGGAAGCTGATTTTGAACTAGGGGTACAGGAGGCAAAAAATTTTAGTGGAGTAAGATATGAGAAATTATTATTTTAGCAAAAGCATCTAAGACAGCTATTGCTAAACAACTGAAAACAAAAAGAATTTACAAATGATACACTTAAAACTGATGAGAATAACAATGTATTCCTCAGAGAGGACAGTAAAGCTATTTAATAAAGAACAGAAGGAAGTAATTCTTTATTTACTGACATCTGATTACTGGGAAAGTCCAACTGGGTAGAAGCCCATTTTTAGCAGAGGCCCGGGAAGAAAAGTTCCAGACTATTACAAAACATTTTAAGAATAACAATTTTACAATCTTCAAAATATAAACAAAACATCAGCAGTTTAAATAACTATAACAAATTAGGCATAATATAAAAACATTGGTTAAGAAATCAATACAAAACATTGGTTAAGAAATCAATACAATGCTGCTGCTTGGTAGTAGCCTGATTAAATTGTAACTGTTATTCCAAGTCTTTTGGTTTAAGCACTTGGGCTTCATACCGGTTGTTTTACATTAAGTAGGTTTGTGGTCTGCACGGTTGTGGCAAGACAGGTAGCTTACATCCTTCTAAGCTGGGAATTGCTGATTGAAAGCTCAGTATCTGCTATTCTAAAAGTGTATTAGTTCTGGTTTAAGCACTTAGGCTTCAGGCCAGTTATTCTACAATAAGAAGGTTTGTGGTCTGCACTCCTGTGGGAGGAGAGGGTGGATTCTGCCCTTCTGAGCCGGGAATTTCTGGTCACAGGTTTATTGTGCCTGCTTATTCAAACTGTTTCTTTCTGAAATTGGGACGCCTTGTTGTGTAGCATAGGATCAGATTCAGGTCTGCTGAATCTAGCTTTGTGTGCATAACTTGAGCACTGATCCAGGCCATCTTTTTTGGAGAAGGTTCCTCTGCACCCTAGTAGCAGGAGTGTGCAGTTAGAACTTTTCTGATTGAAGACTGCTGGAACAGGGCTCAGTTTTGAGTTTTTTTCTGGTTAATTGGGTAACTTGTTTAAATCAGATTGTTCATTTTCTACAGTTTTATATATTAAAAAAATTGCACTTTATTCATCTGCTTTTACTGTATTTGTGTTTCTTCCTACTTTATTACTAGGGGCATTGACTACAACTCTGAACTGAGATATATAACAATAAGTATCTTTTTATGTGCATTTAAAGTGTTTTTTTGATTGTATCTGCTTTATTTTCTGAAAAAAAATTACTTGTTTCCCGCATTTCTAAGCTAGTATAGTCCAGTTTTCAGGTTAGTGCTGAATTCAGGGCTGTTACAAATCTCTGTGTTTGCCTATACCTTACTTGGATAGAAGGAAGTTTCTCTGTTCACCTGTGAGAATGGGGAGCTTTGAGCATCCTATCTGTCTCTGGAGGAGTGGCTACAGCACAGAAAGTAGTTTATTAGCCATTTTGGGCTAATTTCTATCTCTTTCATTTCCGTGCTATAAAAAAACACATTTGCCTGGTTTTGCGCACCAGGCAGCACCGGTTAGCTAGGGTACAACTATTCCCAGCTCCACAAAGTCTCTTCTTCAATTTTTCCCATGGAACTAGACAAATTTTCAACTTAAACACTCCAGCCATTCATTTCTCAGCCCAGCACTTGCTCAAAACTTATAGCAAGCACTTATAAACCCTAGCACTACAGAAGGACATGGCTCTCTATTCCACCTACCAGCCATTCAGTAAAACAGTTTACTGTACCTATCCAGGCATATCTAAAGGGCAGTTGCAGGTGTACTCTCCAGTCCAACTGGTGTATCTGTGCATTTTGAGGCAATGTTACAACTGCCTCATGTACACAGACAACCCTCTCCTCCTAGCACCAAACATCAATACATGCGAGAGATGCAATTATACAGCCAAACTGGAGGATAAGCTCTCTCAACCCAAGACTAGATCAGACAGTCAAGAGAAGGGAAATACTGGCATCACACCACCAGTCTCACACAGACCCATTAAACCAGCACCAGCAAAAAACACACGTAAATACACGAAAACATACTTGGAGGCTGTAAATAAAAATAAGCTAAAGCAACAGAGCCCTCCAAAGCAGACATCCAAGCAACCTCCACCCCCCCCCCAACACAAACCATGAAAAACATACTTCACAAAACCAGTGTGCCATACAATCACAGCCCTCAAGGCAAAATAACATACCAAATATACTAGTAATAGGTGACTATAGTCAGGCACACGGATGTCCCACTCACTAGGCTGAATAAGAAGGTTACTGTTAGCTGCCTGTTGGCTGCCAGCATCCGCCACATAACACAAGCACTCAGGTCACTCCAGAACAAGTACAAATAGGAATCTGACATTGTCCATGTTGGTGTGAATGACCTGAGCCATACCTCCCTGGACTACATGAAAGGAGACATGGAAGAGCTCTTTGATCACATAGCCCAGGCCGGTATGACCCTGACCCTGAGTAGCATCCTGCCTTCACCAAGAATGATACCATGGTATAAAGAAAAAAATATCAATTTCAACAATTGGCTAAGTTTCTGGTGTCATTCAAAGGGGATCCAGTGTCTGTTTGCCTGGGATGACATGCTCGACAAGCCACACTGTGTCGCTGGAGACGGCTTGCACCTGTCACCCTTAGGCTTTAGAATACTGGCCAAGGCTCTTGCCACCCCCATACTGCCTTTTTAGGCAAGGCTCAAAAGACAAACCCACCACCGTAAATAGCACAAGTACCAAAAATCTGAGAGTAATACTACTCAATGCCAGAAGTTTAAACCTCAAAATGAACGCACTCGAGGCACTCCTCAGTATGGAGAAAATCGATATATGTGCAGTAATAGAAACCTGGTTTAAGCCTCCAGAGAGCACCCCAGCACTACCAGGCTACAACTCACACCTTACATTTCGGCCACAGAACCCGGACTGAAATACAAAAGGCAGGGGAATATCCATATTCATCAAGGAGACCCACACCTCCAGGACAGTGGCACAACATGATGCTTCAGAGATTATCCATGTGCAACTAACAACGGGCAAAACTGCAATTCAAATTGTAGCTTGCTACAGATCACCCACCATGTCCGAGGACCCCCACTCCGCATTTCTGGAAACAATGGGTAACAAAGGTCCTACCAAACACCCTAATATTGGGTGATTTCAACTACCCAAACATTAACTGGGAGAACTACTCAAGTACCAACTCCCTTGCTCAACATTTCCTAGAATTTATAAACTCAAACACCCTGGAACAACTGGTCAACACTCCCACCAGAGGTGACAACATACTAAACCTGGTCATCACCAACATGGGCGACCGGTGTTCCACACCAGAGGTCAACCCCTCGCTGGTTAGATCTGACCATAAACAAATCACTTTGGATATCCACATTCCACCCCCATCCCTGGACAAGAAAATCACTGTGAAAAACTTTTCAAAAGCAAACTTCACATTACTAAATATGGAGGTGGAACATTTCAAAGTCCCCATGCTGAAGGATAACGCTGTCCAAGCTGCAAAATCCTTTGCTAATGTATTCTATGGGCGCCTACAAGAATGCATGGATCGTGCTATCCCAAGCAAAACCAAGACTTACTCCTCTATGAAAAGGAAACCAGTCTGGTGGACCCCTGCCATAAACAAGCTATATAATAGAAGGAGGAAACTAGTACAGAAAAGAGTAAAATCCCAAGAAGGGAAGACATCCCTGATCAGTATCAGCAAGAAACTACGATCCCTCATAAAATTGTGCAAGGTGAGCTTTGAAAGAAAATTTGCCAATGACTCCAAAGATAACCACAAGGCATTCTTTAGCTAAGTCAAGAATCTAAGTGGCAATGCTCAGATCTGCTCTGTGTTAGTGCAGAATGGCACAAAATACACTGAACCAACAGACATTGCCAACATCCTGCCAGACAGGGTCAGTGCAAACTATACCCCCCTCTCACCCCCCCAAAAGGCCCATAACCGTACCAGAAGAATGTAGAGCCCCTGAAATCACAGACACTCAGGTTAAAATAGCCCTCTCCAAAACCAAAAACACAGCATCAATGGGACCAGACGGTGTCCAAGGCTGCGTCCTACACAAGCTCAAAGACGAACTAACCCCTCACCTAAACACACTGTTCAAACTCAGCCTCTCCACAGGCTACGTATCCATAGAGTGGTGCACAGCAAAGGTTATTCCGCTCCACAACCGCTCCACAAAAGGTGGGGCCACAACAGACCCCAGGAACTATCGCCCTATAAGCCTGACTAGCTTGGTCTGCAAGGCTATAGAGCTCAGCATCATGGAACTCATTAACAGAGACACTGGGAATCTGCAAACACTGAACCCTACCCAGTTCGGTTTTGTTAAGGGCAGATCATGCCTCCTAAACCTGGTGGACTTCTTTGAGACAGTTACCAAGGCTGTAAACGAGGGGAAAGGTGGTACACACAGCCGACCTAGACCTCGCAAAGGCCTTCAACACCATTCCCCATTCTGGTATTATTGACAAGCTCATCAGCCTGAACATAAACCCCTATGTCACAAGATGGGTTGCCAACTGGCTCACTGACAGAACCCACATTGTGAGAGTTGCAGGTGCTCGGTCTGACTCTAAACCGGTTACAAGTGGCGTTCCCCAGGACTCAGTCCTTGGACCCTTCCTATATGGCATATACTTCTCAGGAGGTACAGACAAGCACAGGAGGACTATGGCTGACCAAATTCACAGACGACTGCAAACTAGGGGCTATAATTGACTCACCGGCTGACACAGACATCCTCCAAAAGGATCTCACTGAGACAGACACCTGGTGTCAAAACCACGGCCTCAAGTTAAATGCCAAAAAGTGCATAGTTATTCCCTTTGGAAATAACAAAGTACCCACAAACTACCACATAGGTGGTAATCCCCTAAATACAGAAAACATAATAAGGGATCTGGGGACCCAAGTAGATAGTAATCTCTCCTTTGATAATCACATTGCCAAAGTGTTTAGAAAATCCTTCTATGTGGCCCACCTAATCACAAAAGGGTTTGCATCCAGATCAAGAGAGTTCATTGTGCCCGTCTACTCATCAGACCCATCATAGAGTACATCACCCCATTTGGGATATACCTTTCAAGACACCTGCAACAGCTGGAAAGACCACAGAAGTACCTCACCAAGAGGATTACTGGCCTCAAGCAGATGCCCTATGCAACTCGACTGAAGAAACTCCAGCTGTACTCTGTTGCATGCCACCTGCTCAGAGGTGATCTCTGCCTGACACAAGGCCATGTCCAACCCAGAACTGATGGACATGCTCCACCTAAAGAAAACCATATCCCCTCGAGCCACATGCTCTAGGGATCTAAACCTCACCACAATAAATAGGACGTGCTGGAGGGACAGATTCCTGTCCCAGAGACTTCCCATGCTTTGGAAAAAGATTCCAATCTACATTAGGCAGAGCTCCTTGTTAGCACTCTTCAAGAGAAACCTTGACGAGTTGATGGGAAACAAAGTTTACCCTGGGTATCACTTCAGTGGCTCTGCTGGACCGAGGCACAGGGAACTAATCTAAGGGGGTGGCAAAAGCAAACACATTCTGGCTAGGCTTATAAATGCCTTCGGCCAGATAGTCTAGTACCTACCTATGAACAAGGTATATGTCAATCATTTAATACTTAGAGAAATTTTAGACAGTTTGTAGAGAAGTTAAAGGTAAGTTAGTTTAATACTATTACTAGTAGGAACTGCAATATGAAGTGAAGGAAAAACAGGCTTATGGTAAATTTAGAGAGAAAGTCAGGGAAGAGAATTGGACAGCAGTAAGGAAGTGAAAAAGGGAAAATAAGGAGGTATAAGGAATAAAAAGGTATTTGTTCACATTCATGGATATAGTTTATCCTGGTTTTACTATGAAATAAAACTGATATTCATGTTTAAAAGTAAATACGAAAAAGGGGCTCTTTCAGTGCTGGGCTGCTAACAAGGTTCTAATGTACAAACTGAAGCAGACAGCTGGACACCACAAAGAAGATGTCCACAAAGCCCTTTTCCATTTGGGTTTTTGCTGATTCAATGGACTGCAAGGGCTTTGTCGGCGTCTGCAGTGTTCAAGCTTTTGCTGAAAGCAAAAGTCTTCATACATGCAAGAGTTACCCAAACTTGGGTTACAGTGAAGGCTTGTAGTATCTACTTTTGATTGACCAACTTCTTTGGGGGCTTTGTCTATATTTTGGTTGGCCAGCTTCTGCACGGGCAGGGCGTTTACAAATTTAAGGCTTCCAGAGGATTGCTCAGTTCAGGGCTGGCCTGTTTACACTAGTCTAACCTGCAATCAGGACAAGACAATATGAGACTACAGAGAAGAGGACCACAGAGACATTTATCATCTAGGTTCTTACTGATTCAACCACAGGCTTCCAAGGGCTGGTATCTGCAGTGTTCCTGGTGAGAGTAGAGGCTTCTACATGACAGCTACCCTAAGCGTGGACTCCAGTCAGGAACTGAAGCATCTATTTTTGGTTGGAAAGATTATACAGTAACACTGGCTGGATTTTGATTGGCTGGTTTATGTGGGTGGGGCTTACAGACTTTAAATACCTATTATCTTGCATAGTTTAGCTGTGCAGTGGCATAAAGCAGTGTTACTTCAAGTGGAAAGCAGCTTAAGAGCCATGAACCTCAATAAATCCCTGTTTCAGTTTAATTATGCTATTGTGATTGAGTACAATACTGCTTTATAGTATACAAAGTAAATTCTTGTCTATATACATATACATATATATATATATATATATATATATATATATATATATATATATATATATATATATATATATATATATATAATAAAAAATTTCTACATTTCTATAAAACCTGTCTTAGAAGCTAGATGAGTTATACATTTCATTTTATATCAAAATTTACCTTGATTTATATGTTCTTTCTTTTTAACAAACCAAGCATTTATTGAATATAAAGTATTATCTATATGTACATATGCTTATATTTATACATTTATAGTTTAATATTTATATATTTCTATTTGTATACAATTTATCAATTCATACATGTTATATGGGTTTTATATATTTACATTTATATTTTTTCATATATATTTTTGTTCCATTTTATTAGCAGTTTAGCATTAAATTGCCATATTTATTTAGTTTAATTGAGTTGTGACTATGCATTTTGTAGCTCTATTATGTATTAATTTATACACATTCTAATTTTATGCCTTCATGGCTTAGACTTTATGGTATATAAGATTATATAACCTATAATTTCCATTCATAATATTTATACATATAATTTTAAATAGTATATAAATGGTATGTCTTAACACATTAAAAATTTTTATTTATATACATGCACATAATTTATAATAATAATAATAATTCACATTAATATTAATTTTATTCATACTTACTTTATGACAGTTAACCGTCTCCCACTATTCATTTTCCCATGACTTCTTATATGGTTGTTCCTTTTTATACATAAACATCCTATTTTATATTTATACTTATTACTATGTATAATTATCAGGAATGAATAATCATGCTTCATATCAGTTTTTAGTTTTTAGTTAATAATGCACTTTTGCACAGAACATTCAATGTTTAATATTTATTTAGATAGCATTCCGTTCCAGTTACGTGTATGTTTAAAAAACAAAATACTACCTAGCTTTAAACTGGAACTGCATGAGCATAAGGTTCAATGGAAGTGTTTGAATGCACTCTACCTGATTTAATTGATTAACTATTTAATTATTCAATTACATATATTAATTTTGGCGCCTTTTTACAGTGTTTTTACTATATAAACAGAAGTTTCAAATGTTTTTATATTGTCTGATGAAGCGTAGTAGATGCTACGCGAAAGCGCTCACTCCAATAAACTTTTTTCTCGTTTGAATTACCTTTGGACTATTCTGAAATTTGTGCTGGATTATTTCATGCTGGTGAAACTGGACATTTTACTGAAAACTAAAAGTGTTTCGTGGTGAGAGAACCTGGTGTCTACTACTTTACTATATATATATATATATATATATATATATATATATATATATATATATATTACTTACTGACCGCACTTTATCGGGGTGCATTTTTAAATTAACTCTGCTGCTGTTTGGATTGTAGTGTTACTACATTTAAATATCTAAAGAAATACCATAATGCTGCCAAGTTATTGGCACTAGACAGAAAAAGGTATACTTACCTCTAGGCTCAGTTACTGCCTGCATTTTTCATCACTGTTGTTACAGACTGCTGTACTGTTACAGTATTTATTTACAGCTACGCTTCACAGTACAGCATTACAGAGTCTTGTCTGTACCAATTGTTCTTTAGTTACTGCAATGTACATATTAACTTACTGGTACTGCAAACAAACTAATATTTAAACTATCTGTAGTTACTCCACTAATTGCTGCATCTGGATCCATTAGGTTATACAATCTTTTGCAGACTGCCACTTCGTTACGTAAAGAACAAATAATTTTTTTTTTATTTCTGCTACTGTCTGCCTTTGATCTTACTTTTGATCATTTAGCTCTTACCCCTTCTGTAGCCAGCACCTGATAGCACTAGATAATTGGATGCAGTGTCGCATGTACCTCAGTTACTGAAAAATGTGTATTGCCACCTCACAATGACTCGATATGTGATATACAAGTATTTACTGCACTTACAGGATTATCTTCTCACTTCAAACCACATTTGGTTATTAAACACACACACACACACACACACACACACACACACACACACACACACACCCTACCTAGAGCACACTGCACCTCCACTACTTCAACTCATTTGCTAAGGTTGTTAAAAGGGCACAGCCTAAACCAACCCAGACTAAGAACTAAAACTTGTGTCATCAGTTCACAAAACGGCAAACCCACCATTACAAGTGTGCATAATCTAAGCCTTTAAAGCCCACTGAGACTGCATCCACTCATGGCAATGTTTTACTAGTAAATGATGCGTGTCAGGCATACAGACATCACCACTAACAGGATGGTCAAGAATAGAATGACAGCTGTCTTTCTGGAATCAGGATCTGGAAAACAGCAGCTCTAAGATTTCCTCCATCGTGGCAAAGAAGATTATGGGCTGGTAAGGTCCAAGTGGGGGTGAATAACCTTACGCACTCTAACTAGAGGGACATGAACAAGCCAATTAATTTTGCTATGCATGTGTCAAAGAGCGAGACACTGGTCTTGAGTGATTCTATGTTATCACACACAAGGATGCTAAGATTGAAAGACAATATAACTGGCTTTAATAATTAGCTAAGTTGGTATAATTTTTTTGGGGGGGCTGGGGGGTCCAGTAAGCATCAGCTTGAGTTAAGATGGCTGTGTTTTGTTTTACGCAAAGGCCATCAGCTGGCCATTCCAACCTAGCAAAGTCTAATTTGGATTGAATTATGTAAAAGTCCAAACTTGAAGCCCTCCTGCAACTTGAACACCAATTTATATTTCATATGTACACACACACACACACACACACACACACACACACATTACACGCGCACATTTACACACAAACATATATATATATATATATATATATATATATATATATATATATATATATATATATATATATATACACATACACACACACACACACACACACACACATGTATGTATATAAAATATATACATACAGAGACATGCAATGAAAGAGCTCCCTCTATTCCTGAATTTACTGTCTACCACGTCTACAGACATAGTAGCAGTAGTGAAGGAGTATCAGTATTAGTTAAGGATACCACATGACTGAGTCCACTGGACTCTCAATTTAAAATCTAATGTTCAATATCACCCTAAACAAGGATAATAACCACTTCACAGCTACCAATAGTACATCACCTATAACCTGTTCTGACCACAACAGCTATCTTATCATAGCTAAAAATCCCCATGAATCTTAACATCTTTCAGTCAAAGGAAATTCAGCTAACAAAAACTAGCTGGCCTGCCTCCAAAATGTCAACATGCCTTACATTTCCTTGACCTTATAAATACTTTGTGCACATAGACAGCAAACCATCTAGGGGCCCAAATACTCTTGATATTGTCCCCATAAATATGGCTACTTCTTGACCACTACCATATGTATCATCTTCCTTCGTTAAATCAGACCATAAAACCAGTGTTTTTTTTCCCCTTTAAATTTGGTGGTACTTCTCTTACAAATGCATCTTTGGTTAGGGACTTTTGAAAAGCAAACCTTCAATAACCTGATGACCTACCTAAATTCTGGTATACTCGTCCTCCACATTACTCAATTCCTAAAGCTGTCACCCAAGGCTCTGACTTCAACTCCCCACTTAAAAAGTTGTATTGATAAGGCATTCCCTATCATCTTCTTCTTTCGGCTTTTCCCGGTTAGGGGTCACCATAGTGGATCACCTTGTCCGCTCATGATTTGCAGTGAAGTTTTACTGTGTCGAGTTGCCAGCCCAGTGCCCAACCTTCCACAGAAGGCACACACATGCACACACTCACATGTAGGGCCAATTTAGAGTGTCCAATCAACCTACAGCATGTCTTTGGGATGTGGGAGGAAATCAGAGCACGCAGAGGAAATCCACGCGACCAGAGGGAGGACATGCAGACTCCACACAGAAGGCACCTCAGCCGAGGATCAAACCGGAGAACCTCTTGCTGTGAGGCGGCAATGCTAACCGCTGCATCACTGCGGCCGCCCCTATCTGCACCAAATATAATGAGAAATTTAAAAACAAGCCAAAACTGCGGGATATCCACATACCTATCCATATACACAAACTACATACCAAGTGAAAGAAATGACAAAGATTATAGAAGTTCTCATTCTACCCACCTTAAGATCATACTGCAGCAATGTAGAAAAAGAGATTAAGGGTACTATTAGAAAGCTCAAAGCAGAGTATTAAGTTAATATGGTCAATAAAACCAAACTACAAAATATTTTTTTTAACTTTCTGATATAGTTGAAAAAGAACACCCCAAAACATTCAGGGCTAGTCCACAACAAAACTGTCCACTCTGAACCAAAGGAAATGGCTAACATAGCTTATAAATTTAATGCAGATTTTACTCCACCCATAGGTACAGGAATTTCAGATTTTACAGCCTAGTCACTCTCTATAATTACTATGGAACAAGTTTTTTTTTTGTTAAATAATAACACTATGAACATCAGGGGCCAAGATTGCATACCAGGTTATTACAGAGTATGGCCTCTCTGAACCAACCTTTACCTCTTTAATCTAAGCTTTTCCACTGGTTAAACTCTAGTAACCTCAAAAAACTGCCATCAAAATGCATTACACAAGGTGGCTCAACCACAGACCTCGTTAACTACAGCCCCATTTGTCTAACTAGCCTCATGTGTAAAGCTATGGAATATACCTCATATCTCATTAATCTGGACATTGAAAAATCTACTAACCTACAACCTCATCAATTCAGATTTCTTAAAGGCAGGTACTACCCTCTTTAATCTCATTAACTTATTTGAAAATAATGTCACCAAAGCAGTGGATAGATGTTGAGCAGTACATATAGCATAAAATGACATAGCCAAATCCATTACTACAGACAGATTTGAAAAAAAATCTGAATTTAAATCCACATATTGAGCAGAAGGTAGCCAACTGGTTGTCTGACCAAAAAATTCATGAGTCTGAAGTCACAGGTGCCACTTGTGAAAGCAAAATTGTTACCATTGGTATGCCACAGGGGTCAATGGTGTGTCCTCTTCTAGCTGACATCTGTTTTTCAGACCTTCAACTGAATACTCTGTGGTTATCTAAATTAGCAGGATGACTGTAAATTGAGTGGTGTTATTCATTCCTCCACCGAGTTACAACTGCTCCTTCACTGACCCTTTTCAAGTGTAATCTGGATAACTGGATGAAGAATCACAAATCCACCCCGGTGTTTTACCTGCATCCTTTATAGAGAGGCAGCAGGTGTCGAGTCAGGTCTACCCATAGCACCATTAAAAGGGGGAAAAAAATTGACTAAGCTTGTAAGGGTATCAGGGGCATTAGCCCTAGTAACCTCCTATGATCCACCATGGGTTAGAATATGTTAAACAACTGGTGCAATTAAACTTGCCAAAATGCAGTGCAGTTAATTTGGTACACAAAACATTTACACTTTATACTCTACAGATGACATGCCCCTTGAATCAGACACTGTTGTAAGAACTCTAGGCAATCTTCTGGATAATTTCTTATCTTTTGACCATCATGTAGTAGTTGAGAAAGACTTCTACTTGGATCATCTAGTTTTCAAAGGCATTTCCTCTAGATTCAAAGAAGTCTTAATTATCCTTTACTCATCTGTCATCAGACTTATTATTAAATATAATGACCCTTTTGGCACATATTTGTCTAAATGCATCACTCAACATAAGAGACCTCAGATATTCCAAAAACGATCAATGGCCTCGGGGTCCTCATTTATCAGCACAGACTACTAGCTTTCTTTCAGTACTCGGTCCCTTCTAGACTTCTTGGTGATTCGAGTAAACCTTCATTGATCTCCTATTCATCTATAGAATGGCTCATTAAATATCAGGCTAAAGGACCTAAACCTTCATCAACAATTAAGATACACTGGCATGAGAAATTCTTATTCCAAAGTATTCCCCAGTTCTGAACAAACTTCTACTACATGTCAATCAACTGTCAGTGGTGCAACTGGTAGCTCACTTGCCTTTGGGGCAGAAGGTTGTGGGTTATATTTCCACACCAGACAGACCACTGACACTGGACTGCAGCATAAGGGAAGGTACTGCACTACTGAGCATGTCATCCTTCGCCTGAGATGTTAAACTGAGGCCCTAACTGCTTGACTTAGTGGTAGTTCAGGTGGCTGTAAAAGGTCCCACTGCACCTATCGAAAAGACTAGAGGAAGTTCCCTGATACTCTGTAGGAAACCACTGCAGAATCTGCTTTAGGATTGTAAGATAAGTAATAGTAAGTCTGATTTACCCTGTTTAACCTGTCAGACTCTCCAAGGGCAGGAAGTTGACTGTCAGATAATTACAAGCTGTGAGAAAAACAAACATTCTCTAAAGCAGACAAAACAGGAGATCAGCTGACTACTTAGTAACATCCATCTCTAACAAATCATAATACATTTAGTGGAGGAGGAGTTTCATTCTATCCCCATAGAAAATCATCTTTCATTTAAAATAACATCTCGGGGAAAAAAAATAAGTCTTCTGGAGGGAAATCTGAAGGAACACTTTCCTCCAAATTGAATCTTCAGGTTGAGCTGAAATCCCTGCTCTTCTGACTGAAAATCCGAGTCAAAAAGTGAGGGGACTCTCTTTTCCTCTCTAAAGAGGTAGTAAGAAGAGGAAGACAAAAAAGAAATTTGCTCTCTAGCAAACCTCAGCAAATCTTTCCTGTCCTTAAAAAAAGGAAATGGCAAGTTTTTCTCTTTTTGTTTTCTTTTCCTGGGAAACTCCTTTGAAAAAGACTGACCCATAACAAGCTGACTAGTCTATCACTCATGTTCCCTTTCCCAGCTGTGTGAAAGATCTTCACCTGCCCCTTCCCAGAGTCCAAAAAAGAGTGGTTCTCCCTTGCCTGTGGACAGCATCGCTACAGTAAAAAGAGGATATGTGTATACCCCCAAGTCCTTAGTGGCAGTAGGTGCAAACCAAGGGCAAAACTGAGTGGTCTGAGAAACAAAGTCCAGCCACAGCAGAGTCACTCATTAGTGGCAGAGGCATAACTGGAACTGGCTTGACACCAAAACACTCCCAAACTACTTTTCTCTTGTCGTGGACAAGCGAAGGAAGAACCAAGGAAGGAAGTTAAAGGAAAGGATTTACGAACACGTTTATCACATTAAGAAAAAAAGTACCACCAACTCTCTGGCCAGACACTGTAGCGAGCACCCCTCTCATTCATTTTTATTTAAGGTTATAGACCAGGTAGTGCTAGATGGAAAAGGTGGACCTTATCAATTGATATTAGAGAAATGTGAACTGGTTTGGCAACTGAGATTGAATTCATACACTCAACCTGGATTAAATGAAGTCACCTCTCTGGCATGCATTCTAAAGTTGAGAAGTTTACTTGGGTGACTTGCTTAAAACTTTTTATCAACTTTTTTAATCACTTACATCAGTTTAAAATTTTATTGCAGATTTTTATTGCATACATTTTTATTGCATATATTAACAGTTTCTTGTACATTTAAAGTTTATTTGTCAAGATTTTCCATGTAGACAAATTCTATTTGGCTTTGATCTGATATAGTTAGCCTTTTAGGTTGTGACAGTTGTCAGGTTATGTTATGTATTGTTTTGCACAAGTGCTCAACGTTTATTTTAATGTGTGAATTTTTACATTTTTAAACACTGCTGCACGTATATGTTTTAAAGAAAGATTGTTTTAACAATAGGAAAATTATATTACATCTACATGTATTTTCCACTTGGATTTTTAAGATGAGTGTCAAGTCTGTGAACAGGGTTACCTCATTTATTAATTAATTGATTATTCATTACATTTAATGATTGATTTGATTAATTAGAGTGACGAGTTGATTGTTAGTTTTGGCGCCCTTTTAGTGTTAAAAGGAGTGCTTTGTTGTACTTTGTTGTCTGAAGAAGTTTTCCTATATTGTTGACGAAAAGCGCTTAACAATAAAACTACAGTGAGTGGTTCAAGTAAGATTGGAGCCGGTTTGTCATCTTTCTGGGATTCAAAAAGAGGATATGTGTATACCCCCAAGTCCATAGTGGCAGTAGGTGCAAACCAAGGGCAAAACTGAGTGGTCTGAGAAACAAAGTCCAGCCAAAGCAGAGTCGCTCATTTGTGGCAGAGGCATAACTGGAACTGGCTTGACACCCAAACACTACCAAACTACTTTCCTCTTCTCGTGGACAAGCGAAGGAAGAACCATAACGACCAGTAACGGCTACACAGGTTCAAATTAGAAGAAAACACCGAAGATGTGTAGAAGACCCTGAAAGGGCAAAACAAAACAGCCAAAAGGTAGTAGTCAGGAAGAAAAATAAGGACAGTTCCTAAAAACACAATAACCTGCCATTAAACAACCTACACAACACTGACAGAAAACGTGTTAAAAATAGATATACTCAGTTAATTCACATCAGCATTCACACAATACATCCCCCCAGACAAACAAAAGGACAATCCAAAACATATGCATTTCCTAGTGAAAACTAATAAATCTGATAGGAAAAAAACACTTTTCCTCAGAAAAAAAAAATTATTTTGTGGAAATGATTCCCCAATAGGGGACTTATCTGGCCAGCCTTGAGCATTTGCTAGCTGGCAAACAGTTATAAGAAGCCCGCCAAAGGAGCACACTTCAGCAGCAAGAAAGTTTTATGGCTTTTAGAGCGCTGCCTTTATATGCTAGGCTCTGATCAAGCTCCTGACAGTATGTGTGGAGTGTTCTCTTAAGCTCTGAAAAGCTGTCCCGGGTGTGTGTGTGTGTGTGTGTGTGTGTGTGTGTGTGTGTGTGTGTGTGTGTGTACAGTTAAAATTCATACTAGATATCCAGTCTTCAAATTGGAAATTTAAAATATTCATTAATTTTGATTTATTTTTTACATTTGTTTACTGGGTAAGTATAGTAATCCATTTATCCTTTTCAAGCATGACAGATTTATTAGAAATGTATACTCAAATGTTTTATAACCACGATAGGCTGCATCATGTGTTCCTGGATAGATCAGAAGCTTGAAGAATATGTGATCTAAAGAAAACCAGAGTTGGCAGCTTTTTTGTTAATTAAGGTAAAATAATAATTTAATTGTTTACTTTTAAAATAAAGGGCAGCCGTGGTGGTGCAGCGGTTAGCATTGTTGCCTCACAGCAAGAGGTTCTCTGGTTCTATCCTCGGCTGGGGTGCCTTTTGTGTGGAGACTGCATGTCCTCCCTGGGGTCGAATGGGTTTCCTCCCACATCCCAAATACATGCTGTAGGTGGATTGCACACTCTAAATTGGCCCTAGGCATGAGTGTGTGTGTGTGCCTTCTGTGGAAGGTTGAGCGCCAGGCTGGCAACTCGACACTGTGAAACTCCACTGCCAATCAGGAGCGGACAGGTGATCTGCTGTGGCGACCCCTAAACGGGAAAAGCTGAAAGAAGAAGAAAATTACTTTTAAAATAAACTTTGCAGCAATGGCAAAAGTAGGAATAATCTGCTAGATAGGCTGGTGACTTAAAAGCAAGGTGAAGCTGCAGGAATCAACTGAATGGGAAGGGTTAACTGCAACAGGATGGGATTACATTAGGGCAGGGTCAACCCTGAGCATGGTTATGGTAATAGATAAATAACTAATCATACAGTGGCCAGCCCAATAGTGCAGGGCCATAATGCCTGCCAAAGATGTGGGTGACTCCAGATCAACTAGCAACCTGGGAAGCTTTCAGCTGGCTAGGGAAGGTAGGGATAAGAAACTCTGTCAATTACCTCATCTCAGTGGGAGAAACTGTAGCACTATGAAGCACTAGTGTTTAGACAGCAGCATTACTGCCACTCAGTGCACAAATGCACACAATGGGGAGGGCAGAAATCAGTGCAATATGTGAGGATGTGCTCATGAACATATATGTATAGGCCACTGCAAGCGAATCCCTTGTAGAAGTCTAGGACAAAAAAAAAAAAACAATCCCTGTAGTCAGAAGCAAATGGATCAGGGTTTGGATGCTACACTCTCCTCTCCCTACCCCTGAAAATGATATTAACGCTCTGCTAGCCAAGAGTATGTTGACAGATGCAGTCCAGGAGGGGTTGGGCATGTTGGTCAGTCAGGAGTGTTGAGAGGAATGAGAAGCATAGACTATGGCAGAAAGTTACACTGACCAAAGAAACAAAAAATGAAACTAAAAATAAGTAAAAGATGATATAGTCACTGCTGCATTTGCTAAACAAACCTGAACTAGTCTTCCTCTTCAGAGGATGAAACATGCCAGAGTTAGTCTGAATAAAGTTTTCAGGAGATTATATATATTTTGGTTTTATTTCTTATATAATGACATTTTTCTTTCTTTTTTTTTTTTTTAAACTTCTTATGTAATGACAATAGAGGTGGACACATTTTGGATATGTCATTTGAGAAGTCATGTATTCGAACCTAACGGAAACCAATTCTAAGGCAAATTGCTGGTCATGAACTTTTGATGGTTACCTAAGTTTGCAGGTGGAGACTTTCGATCTCTCTCTGAAATCAGACTCTCTCTCTCTCTGAGTAATATTTCTGAAACTGTTTGTCTTTTTAGTACAAGTTTTGGACAATGCATCTGGATAATAATAACCTACTTGTACAAATATCAAAATCCAACAACTTAGCTGGTGACACCTTGTTCTCCAATACAGTAGGTAAAGCCTGGAACATCCTCCCAAGCCAGCTAACCTCAATATCCTCTGTCAGCTTATTTAAAAGCAAGCTTAAACCCTACCTCAAATCACACTGGCTATGCCCCTGTGTTAACCCAGACTAAGTACCTAACTATTAACTAGACTCCCACAATTCCTAGCCTCCCATGATCATGATCTTGTGTTTTCTCACTAATTTTTAGTGAGCTTAACCTTCCTTAGGATTTTTTCTCATGTAAATAAGTATATACTGTGGAATGATCAAACACCTTCATATAGTATCACAACCTATGTGTTAAAATAACACTAGAAATCCATCCTTGTTTGCTGTTCTTCTATACTCTATCTATTGATCTATAGTGTTTTTCTTTCTTAGGTTTTTGTGAGACCTTAGTATCTCTTATCATAAATTACTAGGTGCATCTAATTTTGTAATATGTTATAAAGATTTGTACTACACCATTTCTAATACAAATGTATTAGTCTTATTCATCTATTCTTAGATAAATTTTCCTTTTTCCTACTGAAATATAAAATATATAATCTTAGGCTTGTACTATAATTGTTAAAACTTCTTATGTACCAAATTATACTGTTATTGTCTTTGTCTTGACCTTTTATGTTGTTGTAATTTGTGGAGCTTTTCTCCCCGGTCCTCCACTGAAAATGGACATATATCCAGCTGGACTAGCCCGGTCAACAAATGTAAAATAAAAAATAAAATAAATATTGAAATGGAAACTATACCTAGGATTTGCTTTCAGATTCAGAAATAGAACACACTGAAATTCTGAGTAAGATGTCCTTTTCCTTTTTTGTTCTGTATTAATTTTTCAACTGCTAGAAAACATCACTTCATAAAAATCGTTTTAACCTTCCATGTCATAAAATTAGAATATAACTCGATTTCATGTACTGTTTGCCTCCAGAGTAAAAAATATCCATGTTTGATGTGAACTTAAAAGGCATGCAGTATCAGAGAACCTGTGATATAATAATAAATCATAACGAAAAAGCCAAACCACAAGCTGCACTTTGTGTTTTTAAAATATAACATTAGGTTTAGTTTCCCTCACACACTATCTCTAGTGGAATGTGCCTCTACTGAGAGGGTACACTACCTTTAAATAAGAATAATGCACAAGATGCTACAAAATATAATGCTCACAGTAATGTACCATCATGATGTTCTCAGACATATATACTGTGCTCTCAGACAACCCATATCAATGATCCATTTAGTTTTTGCTTTTACAGTCTCTGCCCATGCCTAAAAAGCAAGCCACTTATTAAACATACTTTTGACATCTCACTGTGAAGTAGATTAATGACAGTGGCCACAATAATGTGTTTTAACTTGCTGCTCTTAAACACATACATTACCTACAGGTTGTATTAATGACCAATCAACAGTGACCACATGCATAGCATGCCTCGTCATCCCTATTCCCAAAAGATAAGACATCTTTTGTATAGGCCTCTGATGTCTGACTGTGATGAAAAGAATGGCCACAGTAACTCATATGCTACATAAGCCAAACATAGTAATTCTTCAGTTAGAAAACAACCACATTTTTATTAGCTTTTACTTGTTGCTCTCAGACATGCAAGCACTGTCCCCACCTGTAGCAAACTGTATGAATAATTGCATCACTGGCAAAGGGCTCAATACAGCCTACTAGCTAATGTGGAAAAAAAAGTTTAAGCAGCAACTTATCTCCAAACTTAGATGTACCGATAACATAAATAGCATTAATTTTATGGCAAAATGATTCTGTGCTTTATCAGTTAAAACTACTTTGCTCACATATTCTGACTCTTCCATATCACTGTCTTCATCACCGTTATGTCAGGCAACAGTTGACAACAACCTCAGCCAATCGTTTTTTAAATAGCTCCATATGGCAGCTGAACTGGTCTCTATAGAAGTGCAATAGTCAGCAGTCTGATTTGTGCTGGGGCATAGTTTTTTTTTTCTCTCTGGCTAATTAAAAACAGCCACGCAACCATCTTCTTCCTAGAACTCCACACTACAAGTATTACCGTACTTTCTTTAATTCCCTCAAATATTCTGGATTGCTAATACCTTGACAGGACTGGATCCATTCCAGAGTTAAGGTATGATTAGAGTTAACAAAATTACCATTACTTCAGTCTTCAATGTTTGTCAAGTGCTCTCCCTCCTCAACAACCACAATATATCCAGAACGTCTCTTTCTGCAGTTCATACAGTTACATATATTGGCAGCATATTTAAATATGCTTGAAATGTCTTTGTTAGTCCTGTTGCTTCTAGTACTATAGATAGAACAGTCTCTGATGTCTTTACGTCTTTACCCTATATTGTTTTAATTTCTGTTTACATCAACCAGTATTGTATGACTTTGTCTCTCTCAGTACTTATGACAGTATACATTGTTGAGTGTAGCTATTTCAGTGACTAATGCTCTAATGAGAAATAAACAATATAATGCATACAACTGCAACGTTGAGCAGTTATGCTTGTAAAACTGCAACTTGATCTTAGGTTATTCAATCAAGTGATTAAGCCAGTGCATTAGCTGGCAAGATCGCAGCCTCCACACAAGCTGCTCCTTCTTATGGAGCATCCTTACTGTGCTAATAAGGGGAAGAAAGGAAACAGGACCGTTACATAAACGGTTACATATACACATACAAATATTTCAGGCACAGGTAATAATGCCCTACTAGACTGTCACCCCAATAATAATAATTCAAGTTCTTACAACTTAAACTAGTGCTGGATTTAATATATTTGGCAGTCTACTATCTTAGACAACCAATTAATACATATTTTGTCCCCTCCTACACAGGCTGTCTAATGCTTCTCTGTTGCTCTTTGAAAACCCTGAACACTCTAGGGGTAGTGGTTTGTATATTACCTATGTACTTCAATAAGGTCTCCTCTTAAATATCTATATGAGACACTGTACAGATTTAGATATTTTAATCTTTAATAGCAAATTTCTTTCCAATTTACACACGATAATATGAAGTCTTGTAAGAAAACTACACTTGATAAATATTTTTATCCAGCTTGCATAGTTCTACCCATATACCCAGATTCTTAAATGAATTCAAAGTTTCAGTCATTGTGTGTTGTATTAAATGCTCACCCTTCAATCCAGTAGCTTGGCTAGGATAGGGCAATTATCAGGAAGCAAAGAATTTGGGGAACAATAGGCCGATCCTAATAGTTCTTTAATGTACTTTGTTTTTTAAAAGCTACCATTGCATTTGTGGCCAGACCTGAGAGCCGTAGAGCTCAGACTGTGGTCTGAACTACATTGCAGCAAGCAGTTTGCTACAGTTTAAAAGTTGTATATATTTTTTTTCTTTCTTTTTTTTTATATTTAGTAAGACCAGAGTGCTGACCGTAACAAGCAGTTTGCTACAGTTAAAAAAATAAATAAAGTGAAACTTGAGTGTTGTAGCACTCCTCTGAGTGGAGTATAAATTGTAGCAGCTGCTTGCTATATATTGTTGCAAGCCATTTGACAGATTAAAAGAAATATATATACATTTTTATTTAGTAAAATGTGAGAGCAAGAGGATGTCATGGATTTGTACCTATGCACCGAGTATCTTACAGACTGCCCCTGTCCATAAGTGACACAGGTACTACTCCACTTGTGAATATGGGATTACCCATCCATTTATCAAACTTCAACTGAAGAGGGACAGGGAAGGGATCTGCTTAATGTGAATAGGAAGCCTTTTCCAAAGAAGGGGCAATCTGTGAGAGACATCTGTCTCTCCAGCATAATTTGTTTGAGTCACCAAGTTTAGATCCGTAAATCAGGTGACCTCATGCTGCTCGACTTCCATTAGGGCTGGATTTGTGAGTGTCTTGTAGGTCAGGCATAGGTCACCCCTTAATAGTCTATGATGGGATGCATGTAGTGGTTACTATCCTCAGGAAGTCAACTGGCATCCTCTGCAGTGTGCAGAAGTCTTTCATTTTTTTTTTTTTTGCTTTTCACTTGAACAGCTGAGATGCTACTTTTTGGGACAGGCACAAGGTGCTGGTTGAGCCAGCTATGCCTCTTGTTCAGTAGAGGTCTCCCAGATCTCGTCTGCTTAATTCTCAATGTACTTATCAGCTCCTGATGCCCAAATGGTAAATTTAGACAAGATCTTTTGCTAACATGCACTAACTTTGACAGATGTAAACAGTTTTTCATATTCAAGTTACCTGCATATAGACTGTAGAACATATCTGATAAAAAAGGTTGAATCGCAGAGCCCTATGAGGCTCCAAGACTGTAAACTAAAATGTCACCTGTATGATACTTGTCATGTACTGTTTGTAAGCTACCCATCTTATGCATCTATATCTAGTTGCTCTAATTAATCAAAAAGCTGAAGATATATCCACACATTTTCATTTACAGCTATCAAGTTAAAGGAAGCTACAGACCTATTTTCAACATATCCAAGCTAATATATGCTTTCAAATCCACACCTAACCAATTCTGACAATTTATTTGAAAAAACATTTCCATTATTTTCCTGAACAAAAAAAAGTATAAACTTATGGGTCTGTATGACTCTGGGCTTGTCTAACCCCCTTCCCTTAAATATGGATTTAATAACTACTGGTAGTGATTTAATAACTACATGTCACTAAATTTTAGCAAGCTGCTCCATACATAAATGACCAAGTGAATAACATTTTATTTATTTTATTTAATTTTATTTATTTATTTCAGTTTGTTAACTGGGAAAGTCCATTGGGCCAAGGTAGCCCCATTTTCAATGGAGGCCCGAGGAGTAAAGCTCCAGACAGAAAGACAATATACAATGTATTAGTACAGCATATCCGAGCAGCAATTTAACATTCAATATACAGCAAGACAATATTATAAACACATTTGAAATATATGAGCTGAGTCAGTCACTTATAAGATATTTACAAAAAAGTACAGTTGTGTACCTACCATAAATATAGATGTTAGAGTGTATTCACTGTTGCAGTCATTATAATTGGGCTATCCTGCTGGCAGGCTACCTGCAGTCGGCCTGAATTCCAAAGTCCTGGTCCGGCGTTGGTTGCTGTCGCCTCCTCCCTGACGTCAGTGCGCCAGGGGTATAAAAGATGCAGCCAATGCCATTTTCTTCAGTTTTTCTTGCCCCAGATGTCAGGTACCCCCAAAAGGGTACACTAATTTATGCCAATAAACATGCATGCAGTAAAGTAAAACTCTACCTTCCTCTATAAGCAAATATACCACATAGGTTGTATATAATAGAGAAGTACAGATGAGGCCCAGCAAAGGAAAGGGGGATGGTGGGTGGGTAACCTGGACTGCAACAGTGAATACACTCGAACATCTACATTTATGGTAGGTACACAACTGTACTATGTTCATCGTGTTTCACTGTTGCAGTCATTACAATTGGGTAGAATCCCAAAGCTAAGGTTGGGCGGCTGGGGCTAAATAGGATTAGGAGAGGCTATGAGGCCCTGTAGAACTGCAGTGGCAAAGCCTGCTCTAGATTTAGAGTAGAGAGGTAAGTGATAGTGCTTTGCAAAAGTATGCACTGAACTCCAAGTTGCAGCCTCTATGATGTCTTTGATAGGTACTCCTCTGAGGGAGGCTGCTGAAGTGGCTGCTGCTCTGGTTGAATGTGGCCTAATGCCCTTAGGCACTGATTTGCCATGCTGTGAATAGCAAAAACGAATGCAGTGGCCTATCCATTTTTAAATAGTCTGCTTTGAGATAGCCTTTCCTTGTGATCCTGCAGCATATGCCACTAGAGGTTGCTCAGTCTTGTCTGAAAGCTTTTGTTCTGTCCAAGTAGAAGCATAGCTGCCTGTGAATGTCCAAAGAATGCAGAAGTCTCTCACCCTTATTCTGTGGGTTTGGATAAAAGGTAGGCAAGTGAATTGTTTGATTCAGGGCCACACTGGACACTACCTTAGGCATAAATGTTGGGTTTGTCCTCAGAGAAACCCTGTCCTGATGGAAAATGATAAAGGGTTCCCCAGCCATGAGTGCCTGTAACTCTGAGACTCGTCTTGCAGAGGTTATTGCTAGGAGCAGAGCCGTTTTCCAAGATAAGAATTTTATACCAGCTCTAGATGCTAGCTCAAAAGGAGGTGGTGTGAGTTTTTCCAAGACATAATTTAGGTCCCATGCAGGTATTGGTGCTCTCCTTGGAGGTCCTATGTTTTTGGCCCCTCTGAGGTACTGCCTTAGTAATGGATGAGAAAATAGAGGTGGTTCTGTATTGTAGTGAGCTGAAATGGCAGAGGCATGAATCTTAATTGTGGAAAAGGATAGGCCCTTTGTCCAGCATCTCAGTTAAGTATTGTAAAATCTGAGGAATATTTGGTACAATCGTGTCAATTCCTTGTGCCTGGTTCAAAGCACAGAATCTCTTCCACTTTTCTGCATAAGATTTTCTGGTGCTAGGCCTCCTGGCCTCCAAAATAACATCCATCACTTCTTTAGACAGAGGCGTGTTTTGAATGGTTACATTATCCGCCATGCTGCCAGGTTTAAGGTCCTGAGATGGCTGTGCAGGATCTGACTGTTTTGTTGGGTCAATAAGTGAGGAATTTGAGGCAATGTCCAGGCTGGACATTGAGACAAGCTCTTTAGGATAGGGTACCAGTGCTGGCGGGGCCAGTCTGGGGCAATCAGTATCATTTCTGGCTTCTCTTGTCTGACCTTTAGGAGTACCTTGGAAAGGAGAGGCAGTGGGGGAAAGGCATATTCTGTTAAGTTTTTCCAGCTGAAAGACAGAGCATCCACTTTCCATGCTAGCTTGTGATAAGTCCTTGTGGAGAATTTCTGTAGTTGGCAGTTGTGAGCCGAGGTAAATAGGTCTATGTCCGGGCATCCCCAGTTCCTTGTTATCATGCTGAAGACTTGTGGATCCAATTTCAACTTGTGGGGATCCATTAGGTTTCTGCTTAGTTAGTCTGCCAGAGAATTTATCCTTCCTGGCAGGTATTGTGCTTGCAGATGTACTTGGTAAGTCAATGCTGTGTCCCACAAAGTCATGGCTAGTCTGCCGAGGGGGTAGGAATGTGTGCCTCCCTGCTTGTTTATGTACCACATGACTGTAGTATTGCCCGTCTTTATCAATAGTTGTCCTGGATGAAGTAGATCCTTGAAGGCTGTCAGGGCATTTTGAACAGCTAGCATCTCTTTTTGATTGATATGTAGATGCATTTGGCTTACGGACCATGTGCCCTGAATACATCTTCCTGCCATATGGGCCCCACAAGCATAATCTGATGCATCTGTTAATGTCTGCCTGGCTGTGGGTAAAGTGAAAGGCTGTCCCTTGTTGTGGTGACAGGCCACTGCCCACCATCGAAACTCCTGTTGCAGGCAGGGAATGAGGGTAATTATTGTTTCCAGGCTGTGGCAATGTTGAGCCCAAACACATTTTAGATACCATTGTAGTTTCCTCATATGCAGTCTTGCATATGGAATTAGCAGAATGCAGGATGCCATGAAGCCCAAAGCCTGCAGACTTTTTCTTGCAGATAACTGGGTCTTTGTTGCCAACATTTTGAAATAAGTAGTCAGTTGTGTTTGTCTGGCATGAGATAAGCCATCTGGGCAGTTGTATTTAAGCTTGCACCCAGGAATATTATCTCTTCTGAGGGTACTAGTTTTGATTTCTTTTCATATACTGTGTACCCTAGGCATGTTAGTAATCTTTTTTACAAACGCCAGTTGCTGTAGTAAAATGTCCTTGTTCTCTGCTTGAATAAGGCAATCGTCCAAGTAAGGATAAATTTGTATTCCTCTTTGTCTGAAAAATGCAATTACTGGTGCCAGGCATTTTGTGAAGACCCTGGGCGCAGTAGATAAGCCAAAGGGCAGTGCAGAGAATTGGTAGTGCATTGAGCCAGCTATAAATCTGAGGTATCTTCTGCATGAATGTCGGATTGGGACATGCAGGTATGCCTCTTTTAGGTCTAAAGTCGCAAGGCATGCCTTCTTGCCCAGCATGGGCAGAAGCTGCTGCAGAGTCAACATTTTGAATTTCGGAATATCCAGAAATGTGTTTAGAATAGACAGGTCCAGTATTGGTCTCCATGCATTGTCCTTTCTAGGCACCAAGAAGAGTCTTGAGTAAAATCCTAGTCCCTGCTCTTGCTGTGGCACTCGCTGAATGGCCCTCATGTCCATGAGGGCTGAAACTTGTATTTGAGCCTCTGCCCATTGATTGTGTGGCAGGTCTGGCATTCCGTTTGCCCTTGGCAGGGTGTGAAAATGGAACCTGTAGCCTTGAGAAACTATATTCAGGACCCATTTGTCCTGGGTGATCATGTGCCAATTTTGTGAAAAAAGTGCTAGTTTTCCCCCTAAAGGGGCTGCCAGAAGATAAGTGCTTGGTGCTGGCAGGGGAAAGTCATTGAGACTGTTTCCTGTATGGCTGTGATTTATCTTCTCCGCCTTTGGAGGTAGAAGCACCCCATTGTTTAGACCTGTATGAGCCCTGGGGCTGGGATCTGCCTCTGGGGCATCTGTATCTGCCTCTTTGTGGCCAGTCTGACACTGGAAAGGACCAGATTTTTGCAGGCCAGTTCCTGTTAAATCTGGGAGGTTGTACCTGTAAGAAATCCTTGACTGTTTGCATAGATTTAGCTTTGTCCTCCATTTTCTTCAACATCTCTTCTGCTTTAACACCAAACAAGGTATCATGCTGTAATGGAGCATCTAATAATTTTGCTTTAACATGATCAGGCAGATTCTGTTCCTTTAACCAAGCATGCCTACTAATGACAGAACCCGTAACAGCGGCCCTGCAGGAGGCCTCCAGAGAATCAAAACCACATTGCAAAGTATGCTTTCCCACTTGTTCAGCTGCATGTAATAAATCCTGCATTTCCTGGTTTTCTGCACATTCAGAATTTGTCAACATTTTCTGCTTTAGAAGTAACATAAGATATTGTTGATATTTAAGCATATGAAACTGACAATTTAAGGCCCTTACAGCCAAGGTTGCAGAAGTGTAAATCTTTTTCCCCCATCTGTCCACGGCCCTTGAATTCCTATCAGAGGGGATAGTTTTTTTTGCAGTGGACGCCTTGACCCTTTGGGACCCTGAGATATAGTTTCTGGGTCAGCAGCAGGGTTTTTATAAAGAAATTTATGTGAATCAGGAACCCTGTAGTATCTTTCTGGCTTAACAGGAGCTGGTGGTAAAGAGTCAGGAGTGATACTGGACTCTATAAATACATCATCTACAATGTCTAAAACAAGAGGAATAGCAAGGGGCCTGTGCTGATGTAGTAAAAGAAAATCTCTGAGCCTTTTCTTAGATTCTGAGTAATCTTGGCTCTCCCAATGAAAATGCTCCCTCATAGTATGCAAGGTCTCCCCAAAAGAATAATCTTCAGGAGGAGAGGCTGAAGGGATAGATTCTTCAGCATCAGAATCCTCATAAGGAGGAAGAGAGTATCCCTGTTCAGAAGAGGAATCAGAGGAAATGGAAACCTGATCTGAAGATTCATATTCTGTCTCTTGCCTAGGTCTCTCATCTGGAGGGGGATGGGAATCCCTGATCAAAGTAATTAGGCCTTTGGCCATTTTAAGTATCTGTTTTTTAGGCATGGAGGCCTGTCCAGGGGAATGTTGTACTTGTTTCTTTGTCTTTAGAGGTGCTTTAGTCTTTGCCTTTGAAGCTGAAGTCATTTTTACATACAACTGTGTAGGCCTGAAAACACCCTCAGACGCCGATGCCTGCTCAGCGGCTCCAGACCCATCTGAGGGAATAGTTTCCGAGGGTCCAATAACTTGAGTTTCCAGCAGCCTAGTCGGCTCCACGTGGGAGTTGGAAGCGGCCTGTGGCTCTGAGGTAGCGGGCGTCAGGGGCTGCGAAAGCACCTCACTGAGAACTGGCGACTGGCCTAGCCGAAGCCTCGTTGTCGGTTTTGGACCTCGGATGCCTATCCTTTTCTTTGTCTTTGCGTTTTTTATAAATTCCGGTAGTCGGCTGTTCCAATGGCATTATATAATTAAATCTTCTGCCAAAATAACGAAATGCAAAATCGTACCGACGCTTAATAGTGCGTTGGTTAAATCGAGCACAAAATCGACAACTAGCAACGTCATGGTCAGGGCCTAGGCAAGGAATACAGTAAGAATGAAAATCCTTATGAGGTATTTGCTTCCCACAAGAAATACAATTATTAACATTTTCTGACATCGGTCTGGAGCAAGAAAAAAGTTTCCCCAACGGGGTACTTAGCTTTAATGAAGACGTCGGATCTGAAATTCGAACTTGAAAATCTCAGGAGTCGGCCGAACGGCACTTGCGAACTGCTTCTGCTTCGGGCACCGCACGGCAAGAAAGACTGAAGAAAATGGCGCCAGCTGCATCTTTTATACGCCTGGCGCACCGACGCCGGACCAGGACTTTGTAATTCAGGCCGACTGCGGGTAGCCTGCCAGCAGGACAACCCAATTGTAATGACTGCAACAGTGAAGCACGATGAACATCAATAAATTCATGTTCATTTAATACAACATATGTTTTAGACAAAGGAATTTTAGAGAAAGGAACTGAAGCAGTGGCAGAGATTGTGAGTAGGATACAATAGGAATACAATATTTTCTATTTCTTCATTGTGCTTTGCATGGGTCAATCTTGCATTCTACTTTTTCCACATAATCTAAATTAATTTCGATATCTGAAGGCATACTGAGTTGTACTTTCTGTTTGTGAGTGCTCTATCTGTACTTTTCTGTGCATTTTTGTGAGGTTTCTGTGTTCTAGTCAGGTAGCATAGTCTAGATAGAGGCCTGCTGTTATCCAGGCCTGGTTGTTTTGCTTGTTAAGGTTGTCTGTGTTTCTGGCAGTCTTCTTCTTCTGGTAGTGTCTTGTCATGGCTGTTAGTGAGTAACATGGTTGCCTGACCTTCTCTAGCATGACTGATTGGTTGAAAGAGTGGGGGCTAGCAGGACTGGGTAGTAATTCGAGCTTCTAGATTCTTCCATCTTTTCGGGTATTTATACCCAGTGTTTGAAGGGTGTTGCACTGGTCTGCTTGCTGCACACTGCCGCTGCCCTGTTTTAACACACAGAGGTATCTAAGTCGCCTTCCCTTGTAACTACTGTGATTTTATCCAGCCCTACTTGCACCTATAGGTACTCTATTCTGATAGAATCTGTAGAAGAGAGGTAAAGGATGGTAGAGTGGGTACTGACAACCATGGAAGGACAATTTTCTGTGGTTTCTCCTGCTAGTCTTGTTGGTATGGGCACCCTGAGACAGTGTAGCAACTGCCTCATGTACAGAGGCAACCCTCTTCTTCTACCACCTAGGAACACAATATGAGAGAGATGCAATTACATTAAGAACCTAGAATCCTTGCTGTCTCAATCACAAGCCAGTACATCTGGCACTGAGAAGGTTGTCTGCATAACTTCACAAGCACCACACCTCTAACACCACCCACACCTGTACAGCACATTCCTATATATGTGGAGGTTCTCAACAAAAACGTACCTAAACAAAAGAGACCTGCGAGGCAAAAATGCACATCACAACCCACCACACCAAGCACCACATATAGTACACATGCCTGTGTCTCATAGCCTCTAAGGCCCAGCCACAAATCCAAAATACTAGTCATAGGAGACTATCGTGAGAGACACAGATGTGCCACTCACCATGCTAGACAAGGGGAAAGTCACAGTAAGTTGCTTGTCAGGTGCTAGAATCCACCATATCACTCACATACTCAAGTCTGGCAACAACAGGTACTGTTATGACTCTGTCATAGTCCATGTTGGTGTGAATGACTTGAGACGTACCTCTCTGGACTATATGAAGAGAGACATGATTGAGCTTGCTGAATGTGTTCCAGGCAGGTATGTCCCTAGCCTTAAGCAGCATCCCACCACCACCCAGAATGATGCCTCAGTATAAATAGAAAATGATGGACTTTAACAATTGGCCTAGCTTCTGGTGTCATTCCAAGGGGATCCAGTACCTGACAGCATGGGAGGACATGACTGACAGACCACGATCCATTGCCAGAGTTGGCCTTTGTCTGTCTCCCCTGGGCTTCGGGCTTCTGGCAAAGGCTCTTGCCTCCCCCACAGTGCCATTTTAGGCAAAGTCATGAGGGCAAAATTACCAACATGAAAAATTCTTCTAAACAAAATTTAAAGGTCATGCTGCTAAATACAAGTCTTAACATGAAACTGCACTAAATGCAAGCATTCCTCACCCTGGAAGATGCTGACATTTGTGCAGTCACTGAAACCTGGATCAAAGCTGAGGACCCCAGCCCTACTGGGTTACTTGTCCTAGCATACTTTCACACCCCAAATACAGCACTACAAAGCCAAAGGAGGTGGAGTTTCAGTATTTATCAAAGACACACACCTCCAGGCTGGTCAAACAGTATGATGCACAGGAGACACTCCAGGTGCAGTTAACTATTGATAAAACACCTATTCAAATCATAGCTACAGACCCGTCCAACCATGACTCAGGAAGCCCACTCCACCCATCTGGACTTAGTTGAATCCAGTAAGATTCAACCCTCTACCCTGAGCCTGGGTGACCACAGCTCAAACATGAATGCCCAGATATTCGTCGACTTTGTTAATGCCAATGTATTGGATCAGCTGGTCGACACCCCCACAATTGGTGAAAATATCCTGGACCTGGTACTAACCAACATGAGTAGCCACTGTAGCACCCCTACAGTGTCATCCTCATTGGTAAGATCAGACCATAAAGCAATCACTTTTGAAGTCACCATCTCCCCTGACCCCCCTTCCTTGCCAGGGTCGAACAAAAAAACTTTTCCAAAGCTGACTAAAACCTCCTGAGAGCAGGTATAAGCAGATATACAGCCACCATCCCTTCAGTTCAATCAAACACTAATGTCCAAGCATACACCAAAAAACTACATGAGGCCCTGTACAGCTTCATGGCCTCAGTAATACCCGACAGGACCAAATCATCTTCCTCAAGGAAAAGTAAACCTGTCTGGTGGACAGCAGCAATAAACAGACTCTATAAAAAAAGGGAAAAATTGCTGTACTGGACTAAGAAGGAGCAGGTGCCAAGGTGGAAGCAATCGCTCCTTTGTCTGAACAAGCAAATAAGGTCACTGGTGAAATCCTATAAAGCTAACTTAAGAGGCCAAATTGGCCACATCCACTAAGGACAACCACAAGGCCTTCTTCACATACATCTGCAATCTCAAAGGTAACTCCTAAATCTGCTCTGAATTGGTGGTCAAGAATACCACATACAGAAATGCCATAGATATAGCCAACCTGCTGGCAGGCAGGTTCAGTGAAAACGTCACCCCCCTGTACTACCCACCAGTAAACCAGGATATCCCCAGCACCTGCCCCCCTCTCATCAGCAAGAAGCAGGTTATTAATGCCCTCTCAAAGGCAACAAATACAGCCTCCATGGGACCCAACAACATCCCTGGCTGTGTCCTACATGAACTCAGGGCAAGAGCTCTCAGCACCACTAGGTACCCTATTCAACCAAAACCTGGGCACTGGCTCCATTCCAGCAGAATGGAGGACAGCCATGGTCATCCCTCTGCACAAAGGTGGAGCATCCACCGACCCAGGCAATTATAGGCCCATCAGCCTAACTAGCCTGATCTGCAAGGCCACGGAACACATTATCATGGACCTTATAAACAAGTACATTAGCAACCTCCAAATGCTCGATCCCACACAGTTTGGTTTTGTCAAGGGGAGATCATGCCTGGTACACTTGGTCGCCTTCTTCGAAACAATCACAAAAGCCATGGAGGGCAAGACCGTGCACACCACCTACCTTGACCTAGCCAAAGCCTTCGACATTAATCCGTACTCAGGCATAATAGATGTACTCTCCCACCTAGGGATCAACCCATATGTTACCAGATGGATAGCTAATTGGCTCACTGACAGAACCCATTCAGTCAAAACGGGGGAAGCCACCTCTAGTAGTAGACCCGTTACAAGCAGCAAACCCCAAGGATCGGTCTTGGAGCCTCCACTGTTTGGGATATACTTTTCTGAGATGCAAGCCAAAACCAGTGGTCTGTGGCTGACCAAGTTTGCAGATGACTGCAAACTGGGCACTGTCAAATTCCCCTAGTGATGTGAACATCCTCCGAGTGGGCTGTAACCAAACTAATGACTGGTGCGAGAAGCATGGTCTCAAACTGAATGCAAAGAAATGCATCATTATCCCCTTTGGGGAAAATTGTGTCCCCACTAATTACCACATTAACAACAATGTACTAAGCATGCAATCAGTTTGGGACTTGGGCACCCAGGTTGACAGCAACCTGACTTTTGACCATGTTGCCTCCACTGTACGGAAGGCTTTCCACATGGCCCACCTCATAAGTAAGGGTATTTCATCCAGGAACAAGGAGGTCATAACATCCCTGTACTCCTCCCTTATCAGACCCATTATCAAGTACAATGCCCTCTTCAGCATGTACCTTGCCAAGCACATGTAGCAGCTGGAGAGAACATAGAGGTTCCTGACTAGGAAAATCCAGGATCTCAAACACCTCTCCTATACAGATAGGCTTAAAAGCCCTGTCCCGCTACTCAGTGTCATACAGACTGCTCAGAGGTGACCTGTGTCTGGCATACAAGGCCATCTCAGACTTGCCCTTCATGGAGTTGCTGCATATCCATAAGTCAAACTCCACTAGAGCAACCCACACTCAAGGTATCAATCTGGTCTGTGACATTAACAGAACTTTTTGGTGGGATAGATTTGTGTCCCAATGACTCCCCCATCTGTGGAATAGACTTCCTCTCCATGTCAAGCAGAGTACCTCACTAGCCCTCTTTAAAAGGAGCCTGGATGACTGGGTGGGAAACAAAACATATATCCCTGGGATCCCAACCGTCTCCCTGCTAGACAGGGAAAACAGGTGCTGACTTTCTGGAAATATGGTTGAATTTCTTGGCTAGGCTTATAAGGTCCTCTGGACCAATAGCCTAGTATCATCCTATGAACCTACAAGGCCACATGGATGTCAATGGCAAAAATTGCCTCCTACTTTGTTTTGTAAAACTATCTACAATCTATTGTGCTTCAGAGTAAACTTTAGAATCGGCACACAATTTATTAAGCTGTATGACTTTACTCCTACCACATCCTGTACATCTATAAAATGGCTTCTTGTTATGTTCAATATCTTTGTATAACATTTTATTCAAATTCTTCCTGATTTTGACTTACACAGTGCATAATTTGTCTTGCCAATTTGTTTATTTCCATTTTCAAAATTACAGCTTGACCTCCTTTCCAGTTCTAATATATATTTTTCTCTCATCTTGGGTATCTTGTTTTTATGGAATATATCTTCCTAAAATTAGATGGGTTGATCCTGATATTAAACATTTTTTGATTTTTTGCATTAAATTTCTTTTTCAAAACTGACCATATTCCTTCTGCCATCTTTCCCACTCCAACTAGTTTTTAATACTGCTTTGCTTCAGAGTCCTCTGTAATTACCCTTCTGTGTATTTAGTTTAAATTTCAGTTTGGCAGAAATTTCTAGCAGTAGTTTAACCCTTACAACCCAATTATTGCTGCAGATCAGATGTGGTAAAATCTGAGAAAAGTAACAATCAACTCTTTTAGAAACACAAACACTAGACAATATGTTCTGTTATCCGAAAGGTTTATTTACAATCTGCAACTGTTGTACCTGTATACATGCTGTAAATAATTTCCTTAGTAATGTTGTAGAATTAGTAGTATTCCTGTGACTCTAGTAAAATTCAAGTCCCCTACTATTATCATTTTTCCTTCCTGTGTTTCATATCAGAAATATATAAATTCCTCTAGGTTATCAGCACTTGACTTTGGTGGTCTATACACACTAAATTCTTCTAATCTGGCCCAGGGCTTAATTGTCACAGTCACATAATCTACAATACTGGTTTTATTTTTAAGGGTGTAACAATCATAGGTCTCATCATCTTTTCCACTTGATTTTGTTGCTAGAATGTCTGCTATAAAAAAAGAATATACGCTGCCAGAACTGGTTTCCAAGACAATGCTTCTTACTAATGTTGTTTGCAAAAAAAAAAAAAAGTTGCTATCCGTGAAATGTTTAATTTCTGACCTGACAAAACTATAATATATCTGCTGCAAAAAATACATTATCCTGTGTGCCCAAAGGTATGCATGTATGTTCTACACACTCCCACTTTTTAAAATGGGACATTTTTTTCATGCAGGTATTTCACAGGTTCATAGGTTCACAGGAGATTACTAGGCTAATGGCTTCAGAGACCTTACAAGCCTAGCCAATACAACATGATTTTACTCAATATATGGCCCTAGGGAAAAGAGGATGGCATGGATTTTTGCCTAGCAGAGAGCATGTTACTGACTGTCCCTGTCCACAAGGGATACAGGTACTACTCCAGGTGTGAATATGCAATTCGCTATCCATCGATCAAATTGTGTTTGAACAGGGACAGGGAAGGGCTCTGCTTAATGTGAATAAGAAGCCTGTTCCAAAGAAAAGGCAATCTGAGACACATACCTGTCTCTCCAGCATGTTTTGTTTGAGTCGCTAACTAAATTTAGATGCCTAGGTCAGGTAACCCTCATGCTGTTTGACTTGCGGATATGTACTGGCTCCTTTAGGGCTGGATTTGAGTGTCTTGTAGGTCAGGTATAGGTCACCCCTTAATAGTCAGCACAATACAAAGTAAAGGCATAATAGGGTGTTTAGTCTATCCAATAGGACGTTTACACCCTGTATTCTTTTTTTTTTTTTTTTTTGTGAGGAACCTCTAAGGTCACTCCAGCTACTGTGTCTAGTCGAGTACATGACAAATGGTACACTGTACTCGATTATGTGTCTAAGGAGGGCTGAGTACAGCATGACTAATTTCCTTAGGTCTGGATGCCATACCTTTACTTATAGGTTGTGCCACATAGGAGGACTTCCTCACCACTGTGGACACTTGACGGTCAAAGTTCAGGCTCCTATCTATCTGTGTACCTAGACCTCTCACCCCTGAGTCTACTGTTAGGGGTGCGCTATTGATGTTGTAATTTGCAGGGATATTGGACTTCCCAAACTGTACAATAATGCATGTTTTTGCATTTTGTTTTAGGTCATGGTTCTGTCACCAATCATATGTCTGATCTAGACCATCCCGTAGGATATCTACATCGTTGGGGGATTCAACTTACTGATTGTTTTCCAATCAAACTCTTCTTTGGCTCTTACCGCTCCGTTCGCCCTGCGGGCTCACCTCTCCACCCCCACTCACCCCACCCACCCACCCCCAGGGTTTATAGGTCCTAAACTTATAGTTCTTTCCCTACTCCCCCTACCCCTCCTACTCCTTCCCTCCCTCTCCTTTGCCTAGCCTTAACACACCCCACACCAGCCTCTTCCACCTCATTCTCACTCCACCCTTCTCTGCCCCATACTTATTCTACTTACACTTCTCTTTTTCTCCCACCATTCCCTCTCCCTTCCACCATTCATTCTCTATTCTTTATCATAGAATCCATTCTTATTATAATCCCCACTTATTTACCTACTACTTCTATTATCCCTTCACTTTATTTCTCTCCCCTCCACACTTCTCCTTCTCTCTCTATCTCATCTCTCTACATACTAACCTCCCTTCTACTCTTAATGTTGCCTTACTCCCTCTTCTTACTTTTTACCACTTTTACTCTCAGTCTTAATCTCTCATCTTTTGATCTCTCTCCTTAACAACTTCACTTATCTACTACAAAAACACACAACACTACACACTCACTTTTCACTTCTTACCTAATGTTAATTCCACCTTTCACTCCCCTTACTCCTATCTATACAGCCACCTATCATAAACCTCCCCCTACCCTAATAAGGCAAAAACAAAACCCCTACAACTACAATCTAGGAACTACTTAAACATAATAGCTCCTCCCAACCTAAACTACTTCAACACACACCCCAAAACTGCCTCACTACCACCACCCAATAACCCTGCCAACCTCACCTAATCAATCTCACATACACAATAAAAACAAACTTAATCACTAAACTCAATCAACTTAATTATATAACTTAGATTCTTACTCCACGGCTACAATTCAACATTCTGAAACCTGGCTAAACCCAGGCACAAATTTGACATAAACACTCTCTGAAACCTATTATAACATAATAAGATAAACACTCAGAGTAATGACCTTAAGGGTATAACATAGTAAAACAGCAATCCTAAACAAATCTCAACTCAACAGCCATCATTTCAAAAAAACAAAAATAAAAGAAAATTAACCATTATTATTAAATTCAAAACCAAAAACAAATCCATTTATTATTAAATCCCTACTTAATAACAAAACCAAATTTACATTATTTCCAGAAATCTTTTTCTACCAGTAACCCCCACCCAACATTAGAAATTTTTCTAAGTTGGTTTCTCGCACTACACTATTAATGCTGATTATCCCTCCCTCCTCTCATATTAACTCAATGGTTTCTCACAAACTATTACCTCACTTCAAGAGAGTCAATAAGCCCAGTAGAGAATATAACTACTGGACTGATCAATAACAATAACAGCGAACAATAAGCTATATAACAGACTGATACTCACAAAATAAAGCTAACATACAATATAGTGGTAGGGACTCACTACACATAACATCATGAATACACTGCAAATTCAACATGACTAGACAAAAAATCAGAATTTGTTAACTCCCAAATACAGCAGTACTTCGGACCTGTAATTGATTTTAACATATTGTTTTAAAAGCTGAACATTCCCATCTAATAGAATTGCTTTTCTTACTACCACCCTGGAGGACCATAACTAAAAACTTAATACTACATTCTCTCAATGATTGAATAATATGCTACACGATAACTCTAAAAAAGTGCAGCAAAAATCTGCCCCAGAAATCAAATGGGAATATGAAACTTACTAACAAGAGAAACTCAGCATGGACAAAATGACTCAGAAATCTAACAAAAAAACAACTCTAATTTCAAGAAAAAACTTATCTAGCACAAATCAAAACTCTCATACAAAAAAATCAACAAACTCTAGAACATCATTCCATCAACTTAAATCCTTCAAACTCCCCTAAATCCTTCTCTCTCCTAATTCTGACCCAGACACCCCTAGATCACTCTCCATTTTCTTCAATAACTTCTTCTCCACTATTCAATCCCTAGCCAAACAAATTCTCTGAAACTCCTCATACCCTAATAAAAACAAAAGACTGCTAATAACTCCCTCATCTCCTACTTCAATAACAAAACTCTTTCCTCTTCTAACTTACTAAACAACTAAACTCCTTCTCATCTTCAATTGCATTATCTGCTGGAAACCTCCCTTAGAAACTGCCACAAAGGTATCTCTAGAAATATCCAGAAAGGATCAAGAGAAATTGCAAGAAGGAACCATCCCTGATATCTGGAAACTATCCAAGATCATCCCACTGCTGATATCTGAAAGTCAAACCTTCTATCAACCGCCAGCATCATTTCAAACCTTCTCTCACAAGCAAAAATTTATCAGCATTGTCTCTTCTCTATCCCTTCATATCAAACTTAGCAACAAGCATATTCAGCAACTCATACACTCAACTAAAGCACAGCACATAAGTAAACTTTGTTCTCTTAATTAACACGCCCATTAAAGTAGCAAATCTAAACTTCTATCTGATGTCTATATCTTATCTTAAATTCTAACAATCTCTCTCTTCTTCCTCTTCTCATAATCTCTCCCTACTTTCTCACATCCTTGACTCTCAGGCTCCTGATTAACATAACAAATAATTCCTTAACAGTTAATGACACACAGGACTGGTTCCACTTCTTATCTTAACATACATCAGTTCCCAGTTTCTGCACCTCCATCCTCTCATCACTCCCCTCTATTTCTGTCGGATCTCTTCAGTAATTATCTTAAGACACTTCTGTTCTCCAATATACAAATGATTCCTACCTAATGATCCCAAGCCTTACCTACTGAACTGAGCTCAGTGTTCTACAAAACTTTAACACTCAGCACTCTTCTTTACTGAGAAACGCTCATCATACTAAAAATACAAAAACTAATTTCTTCTAGAAATCCCTCTGTCGTCTTTCCTTCTCCTACTACGTTTCTTCACCATAAACTCCCTAAACAGAAAACACCACTCCTATCCCCTTTAGCTTTTCTACCATTAACACAAATAATGGCACTATCAGCACTAACTCTATCCAACTAATCTTGTCTTAAAAATAACCATTCAATCTAAAACCAAAATCATCATTGCACAACAAAATCCCATCAAGATTGCAAACTCAAAAAATTTCTCCCTATATCAGATCACCCTTCCCAAAAACCCAGCAAACTAACAAAAAAATTCGCTTATCCATTAACTCCTATAATAACAAACATCAGCTTCCCCATAGTAACAAAACTTAAGAAAACATCTAAAAACAAACTTGTAACTTCCTGGTAACACAACTCTAAAAAACCACCTAATACTCCCAATCAAAATCCACTCATCAACAAACTCTTCCTAACTACCTGACAACAATTCTCCCTAACTCTAAATATTTTGCCTACACCACTATCTGACTCACAACATACTCCATCAAACAACCTATTCAAAACAATATGAAACAATCTAACTCTTTACAACAATACACTGACACTATCAATAGGTATACTCTACAAACAGAAAAATCAAACTTTGCTATCTATACAGCTGGTGTGTTTTACTTAACCTAAAATAAGGTAACACTTGGAAACTCTCCTTTAGTGCTTTGCTGTACACCTTGATCTACCTTTAATTTCTACTCTTTTTTAACTTTTTTCTAATAAATCACTATTTTTGTTCTTTTTGCTTACCTGACCTATAATTTTAATCTAATATTATTAAGTTGTTCCTTCTTATGTATTACTCTCTTCTATTGTTCTTTCCTTTTATAAGCCTAATATAACTCTGTATATACAAGTTTTTTAATATTGTATAAAATAACTGCCCATACCTTGCAACCGTCTGCAAATTTAGTCATCCAAACATCTTCCACATTAGCCTTGACTTCAGAGAAGTATATTCTGAACATGAGTGATCCCAGCACTGAGCCCTGTGGCACACCACTAGTAAATGGCCTCTTACTGGATCTGGATTCACTCACTAGCCACATGTGCCCTGTCTGAAAGCCAGTTTGCTATCCATCTGGTGACACAGATTTAAGCCCAGTTTTGTGAGTTAATTTATAATACCAGAGTGAGGAATTGCGTCAAATGCCTTGGCCAAGTTGAGGTAGGTGGTATGGACTGTTTTATCCTCAACCATGGTCCTACAGACTTTCTCAAAGAAATCCCCCAGATTCAGTAGGCATGACCTGCCCTTGACAAAACTGAATTGGGACAGGTCCAGTGTTTGGAGGTTTCCTATGTCGTTATTTATCGGGTCTATGACTATTCTTTCCATGGCCTTACATACAAGACTAGTCAAACTTATGGGTCTGGAATTTCCCGGGTCAGCAGACCCTTTTATGCAGATCCTAATGGACCCGAGAAGTTATGATTTAAGCTGTTTAAGAGGCAACCTGGCATATCATCAGGTCCCACTGAAGCTGCGTTTCTAGCTTTGGAGTGAGCAGTGGCAACCTGTACTTTAGTGATAATTGGCGGTGGAAGGTATTTCCTACTGGAGAACTGGGTGTGATGGGGAGGTGAAATCTGAGATGAACTTGTTGGCCAGCAGATTTACTATATCTTCTGACTGAGTATAGGTGACGTCATCTACAACTAATTCTGCACATTATTCGGTGTTGTCCTTAAGAATTGCAGACATAACCTAAAAATGCTTTATGGCTATCCTCATCATTGTAGAATTTTTACTTTTAAATCAAGGTTTGCTTTCAGAGACTTGACTAGTTCCCTGATTCACTTCTTTAAACTAACAAGGAACTTTTTGCTCTGTTGTGCACATTCTCTCTTACTTGACTGGATTTTCTTTCTTTTGTTATACAACCTATTAATACCAGGGGTCCACCAGGGTGGCTTGTTTTTGTGGTTTGACCTGGGTTTATTTTGGTCTGATACTGCCATTTCTATATAGTTGTTTATGTGGTCATACAGAGCTTTTGTATATGCTTCTGCACAGGTTTCTGTGTTTTCTGGATTTGGGGGAGTTTGGAAACTACCTATGCTACCTTTTAATACGGTGTAATTTACCTTAGAAAAGTTCTTAATGTTTTTGGGGTTAGATGGGGTGACTAGTTTTACCTTTTTTCAAGGCAGACCACTCTGTGATCTGCTCTTACCACTGAAGACATCACATTGGGGGGCCAGCACTCTTCCATATTTGGGAGTACCAGGTCTAGGATATCTGTTCCCCTAGTGGGAGTTTAGACTAGCTCCTCTAAGGCATTTGAATTTACAACATCAAGAAATCTTTGGGCCTGCATGTTAGTCTTCATGCATGCCTCCCAATTACTGGAGGGGTAGATAAAATCACCGATGAATATGGTACTGGGCTGGATGGTGAATGATTCTAGTAACTTCATGTATGATGCATGGGTTTCCTGGTTCATGCTGGGGGACCTGTAGCTCGCAAGAATATGGTAATGGATTTTTCCCATGGTTAGTTGGACATGGAGTAGCTCAAGCATGTAATATTGTTTGACCAGCCTTGAGGTGTGCTTATCCTTATGTAGACAAATACACCTCTGCCTTTTGCTCTTTCATGTTCATTGAGTAGTTGGAATGTATGAAAGGTATTATAGCCAAACACTGCCAGAGTGTTTTCTGTGCCTTTGAACCATGTTTCAGTAAATGCACAGACAACATTCTCCAGAGTGAGGTGAACTTCCAGGGAGTGCAGTTTCTTGTTGAGACTCCTAGCACTGAGAAGCAACACCTTTAACTTGTCCTGAGTAGCTTTTGTTATGTTGCAAGGTTTGTCTGTTTAGGAACCCATAAAAAGGCATTATGGGGTGGATAATGTTTTGGCCAATATCCGAAAGCCAAGAGGTGACCAGTGAAGACCAACCCTGACAAAGCAGTGTGGACAGCCAACCACGTCCTCCCAGGTTGACAAGTACTTGACCCCTTTGGAATGACATCAGCAGCTAAGCCAACTGTTACAGTCAATCATATTCTGCTGGTATTGTGGCATTATCCTTTTAGACGGTAGAATGCTAGGCTCATACCTGCCTGTAACACATTCTGAGAGTGAGGTCAAGTCTGTCTTCAAATAGTTCAAGGAGGTACATCTCAGGTCATTCACACCCACATGGACTATGACTTGAGTCATACTAGTACTTAATAGTAAGTGACCCGACTGCTTCAGTGACCTGGTGAATCCTGGCCCCTGACAGACAACTAACTGTAACCTTCCCTTTATCCAGCCTGGTAAGAAGGACTTCAGTGCGTCTTACAATGGAGTCTCCTATGACCAGAATATTGGACTGCGGAATGTTTTGCCTTATGGGCTTCCTAGCTGAAACACAATGAGATGTGGCTTTATGTGTTGTGATGGGAATTGTCTTGTTTGTGTGCATGCAGAGTTTGACAATTGTGCTGAAGACACCTTTGAGGTTTGGGCAAGATACATGTGAGCACCTCCGTATACATGGGTCTGTGTGTGGTCCTTTGCGGATACGGTGTGAGGTGTGTGTGCGCGTCACTGACAGCCTTTTTGCTCCTTTTTGTGTCTGCACATGAGAGTCTAGCCTCCAGTATTAATGTGTAATTACATCTCTGTTTGAGAATTAAGTGGTTGTCAGTGTACAAAAGGACCGTCTCAGGATGCCCATGTCCATGTTACTATCAAAGCCCTTCCAGTAATCAGTCTTACTCCACCTTCCTTTGTCCATGACATTCTGCTCAATGTACACAATGGAAATCCTCTGTAAAATTTGCATACTCATTTCTATCCAACTGAGTCTCCTGTAACATTGCTATCTGCAGCCTGCACTTCTTAAATAATTCAATAAGCTTTGATTTGCGTTTGTACTTAAAAATCGGAGTGTAAATGGATGTATAATACTGACAAGAGTAGCCATAATGATAAAAAAACATTACCCACGTCTATTATAAATGACAGTTCTTTGGAATTAATATTTCTAAGAGTTCACTTGCATACACACAATGTTTGGCAAACTGATCTCTTATGTAGTTCCTACTTCTCATCTCCATTTGAATCTATGTCACATTCTAATGTTTTTTGCTTCAAATCAATTTTCAGACCCCCATCCCTTTTTATCTTAAAAAAACACACACACAAAACTATGTACATTTAAAAAAAAATAAATGTTCTGCCTGCCAGTCAGGAACAGTTGCTCCAAATTCTAAAATTAAGGTCACCCATGCTAAAATACATGTTGGTGCCTTCTCTCTCCACTTACAAGATTACTTTCTGTACTTTTCTTATCTCTATTCCCAACCCAGAAGAGAAAAACAGTTTGCATGCTTTTAGCAAAGAAGCATTTATCCTTTAAACAAATGCACTGGCTTCTTTTACATAACTAAATTGTGCACAACTACATTAAAAGCATTATAGTACTAAGGTTGCTGGGGATGCAAATAGTTACATAACTTACAAACTTTCCACAGTTTCAAGCTTCATTTATTTTTTTTACTTAACTACTTGCCCACATACCTTTAAATGTTAATTACACTGTACACAGTACTTAGACCTTTCACAATGAATTGACTGCCCTTGCAGACTGTCTTAAAGTAATATTAGCTGGTAACAAGGAAATAAAACAGCTAGTAACCTTGCAAATGCATACAACAAACTTTGTGGATTTCATTCAAATCACACTGTTCACATCTCTCAATAACTGCTTGAATCTGTACACTTATTGCCTCCCACTGAAAACATTTGTTAATGGAAAAACAGTTAATACCTTTGCAAATGCATGAAAGAACTACCATTTCCATGTCTTCCATCAATTTATCATATTTTTCAAGCCTATTTGCTTAGAAAACCCATGTTTATTAGTTTAAATCAAGAACATTAACCTAAACATTCATCTTTATAAAAACAGGAAAAATTATTTTAATTCTACATATAATTTGATCAATACACATTTACATTTCCCAACCACAACAGCCCAAGATAACATTATATTGATTTCTTCCCTGGGAATCCTTAACAACTTGCTGAATGGCCACAAACAAGAAGTTATGTACTCAGCATAACGTTCGATGTATGTAGTCCATCTCGCCTCACATTCTTACCCGTGGATTCGGAGCCGAATGTCGGCTCCAACTCGGCCATACTTTAGCTCGTCTTTCAATTGGCTGGGCTAAGATGTTTTCCCATAATGCACTGCTCTCTATCCCCAAATCTAGTTTGCTGCGAGCACCATCACTCACTCTCCATGCATAACACCACCTAAGGAAGGAAGAACAAACCAAGAATGAAGGGAACTCTGAAACTAGGCCTAGCCTCCAGATCCTCCAGGACGGGGGAAGGTGGTGGTGGTGGTGGTGGTGGTGGGGGGGTAAGTAAGAATGTGAGGCGAGATGGACTACATACATCGAACTTTATGGTGAATACATAACTTCTTGATGTTATGTAGTCCAATCTCGCCTACATTCTTACCCATGGGACAGTGTCCCAAGCACCTAAATCCTGGGAGGCTCAGCGGAAAATAATCCTGAGCACTGTGGAACCAAAGGAAGACCTGCCTCTAGATACCACATTTAACTTGTAATGAGTAACAAAGGTGCGAGGAGATGCCCAAGTAGTCGCAGCACAAATATCATCCATAGACAATCTGGCCTGAAAAGCTGTAGATGTAGATACAGACCGGGTAGAGTGAGCCTTCACTCGGAACGGTAAATCTCTTCCCCTTTTAGTATAAATGAAAGAAATACAACTGGAAATCCACCTGGACAACATGACTTTGGAAACAGGAGACCCAATTCTGTTTTCTGAAAATGAAACAAACAACTGATCAGATTTTCTGAGGTCCTTCATTCTGTACAAATAAAATCGTAATTGCCTGTGTACATCCAACTGATGAAATTTGAATTCTGCCTTCTTGGAGAACTGAGGAAAAAACACCGGTAATTCAATGGATTGGTTAAGGTTACTAACTGATGCTACTGGGAAGAAAGGAAGGATTCAGTCTGAGAGAAACCCTGTCCTTATGAAAAATCAAATAAGGTGGGCTAATTGACAAAGCCTGAAGCTCCGAAACACGTTTGGCTGACGTGATGGCTACCAAAAATACAGTCTTTCAAGTTAAGAATTTTAAATCACAAGTGACTGCAGGCTCAAAGGGGGGTGAAGTAGGACCCTGCAGAACAAAGTTTAAGTCCCAAGGCGTAACAGGTTCAGAGACAGGAGGACGAAGCAACAAGATGCCTTTCAGGAAAGCCTTAGAGAGTCTATGTGCCATTAGACTAGGTTCGTCTGCGACGTGAAAGATAGAAATCGCTGCCAACTGAACTTTAATGGTTGCGGCAGCTGATCCCTGGTTGAAAAGTATAGAAAGGAACTCCAATACTGACGAGATTGGAGCTGTGTAAGGGTCAAGCTGTTTGGCATGTGCCCAGATGGAAAATCTCTTCCATTTGCTGTAATAAATCTTCCTGGTCGAAGGCTTATGAGAGGAAGATAGAATATGAACCACCTCCGGCGAAAAATGGTAAAGCCTAACTAATGACGGAAGTGGAATAGCCAAGCTGTCAACCGGAGGGTCCGAAGAGAGGGATGGACCTGCCCTGACATGCGAGTCAGTAAGTCTGGCTGTGGGTCCAGAATCCAAGCAGTGTCCATGAGATAGGGATGGAGAAAGGGGAACCAAATTTGATGAGGCCAGTGTGGAGCAATCAGAATCATTTTGCTTCCCAAGGATTGTGCTTTCTGAATAACCTTCGACAGCAAAGGAACCAGAGGGAAGGCATATAGTAGACCGGAGGACCAATCATGGATTAGAGCGTCCCTGGGTGACTCCCCCTGAGGAGGGGATAAGGGTGAAGTAGCTGCTGCATTTGGCATTGAGGGGGCTGGCAAAAAGGTCGCAGCAAGGCTGACCCCACCTGAGGAAAATCTGCTTCGCAACTTGACAGTTCAGGGACCACTCGTGAGGCATCAGAATAGCTCTGCTTAGCCTGTCTGTGATCACAATGGACTTCCCCGGAATGTGCGTTGTTACCAGAAAACGTTGGGAAGACACTGCCCACTGCCACACTCGCATGGCCTCTCTGCAAAGGGGGTACGACTTGCTTCCTCCCTGTTTGTTCAGATACTATACCACCGACATATTGTCTGAGTGGATTGCAATAGTCCCGAGAGGAAGAAAGCTCTGAAGTGCTTGCAACGCTAGTAGCACTGCCCTCATCTCCAGGACATTGATATGCAGATGCATCTCATGCTCTTGCCACGTGCCTTGGACTGTCCTGCCTAGATAATGCCCCCCCACCCCATCTGGGAGAGGCATCCGTGGTCACCCTGGCAACCGGAGGCGAAGGAACGAAGGGCTTTCCCGCATTAAGGTTGTCTGTGTGAAGCCACCAACTGAGACCCTGTTTGCACCTGTCTGTGAGTAGAATAGGGCGAGAAAGTGGAAGACGTTGAAGAGACAACTGGGTGAAAAGTAGCCACTGAAGGAGCCTCATATGTAACCTTGCCAGGGGGACTAAATCATAGCAGCCATCGTCCCGAACAATTGGAGGACCAATCTTGCCTTCACTCTTCTCAGAGGGAGCAAGGTGTAAATCTGTTGCTGTAAGACTCTGATTCTTTCCTGCGGTAGAAACGCCCACATGAGGATGGTGTCTAATTTGGCGCCTATAAAGGAGACACGCTGCGAGGGCAACAAGGCAGAGTTTTCCCAGTTCAAGGTGATGCCCAACTGTTGACATAGGTTGATAGTAGCGTCTCTGTTCTGAAGTAGCAGATGCCTGGTGGTGGCAGTAAGGAGCCTGTCGTCCAGGTATGGAAACACTTGGAATCCCTGACGTCTCAAGTGAGCAGTCACCACTGCCATGAATTTGGTAAACACCCTGGGGGCTGTGGTGAGACCAAAGGGCAGGGCTCGAAACTGAAAGTGACCGTCTCCCAGCCAGAAGCGTAAGTGACTTCTGGATATGCTGCCCGGTTAAAGAAACTCCAGCTCTACTCAGTGGCATACCGCCTGCTCAGAGGCGGTCTGTGTCTGACGTATAAAGCCATGTCTAACCCGGAATTAATGGACATGCTGCACCTCAGAAAATCCAAATCCCATCGAGCTACGCGCTCGAGAGACTTGAACCTCAGCACTGAAATAAATAGGACATGCTGGAGGGACAGATTCATAACCCAGAGGCTCCCTTCACTCTGGAATTAAATCCCAGTCCAGGTTAGGCAGAGTTCCTCATTGACTCTCTTCAAGAGGAATCTTGATGAGTGGATGGGAGATAGTAGGTTTACCCCGGGTATCACTTCTGTGTCACTGTTAGACAGAGGCACAGTATACTAACCTCGAAAAAGGGCATAGCAAAATTCATTTAAAATGGGTGGCGAAAGCCAAACACACTCTGGCTAGGCTTTTAAATGCCCTAGGGCAGATAGCCTAGTATGAACCTATGAACCTATGTCCTGTCCATCTTTATGTGGTAGTAAGCATCCTTGAGGTTGATGGAGCACATCCACACTTTTTCCCAAAAATGGGAGAATAGATTGCAACGTGACCATTCGGAACTTGGACTTTTGCACATGGGTGTTCAATCAGCTGAGATCCAAAATAGGTCAAAGGTCCCCTGTCCTTTTCGGCACCAAAAAGAATCTGGACTAATCCGATCTGGTCTGAGGGGACATGTTGGATGGCTCCTTTTTCTAGCAGCTTTGAAACCTCTGAAGCTGCGAAATCCCTTTGACTGGGTGGAACATCCGGGATTTTCTTGCTCGGAAATTATTCATAGAACCCATTGGTCCTGGGTGATACCTTGCCAGGCCTCCAGGTATAGTGAGATTCGGCCCCCGACTGGCTCCAGAAACACACAGTCGGGCTTCCCATCAGGAGTGGCGGTAGGGAGAACCATGAAAGGAATCACGGTTTCCCGAGTTGCGAGGGCCTCCTCTGCCCCTAAGGCGGCATCTACCTGAACAGCCACCCCCTCCTCTGCCTCTGGAGGGGGACTCACCTTGTGCATTGGGAAAAAAACGCTGTGATTTCTTGAACCACATCTTCCCACCCCTCTGGGCCTTGGGATAAGGCCTAGAGGGAAGGAAAAACTGACTCCTACGGTAGACAGAGTTTTTCCCTCTTGCTCGCACCTAGTGTGAGTGTCTTTCACCTTGGTTCCGAACAAAGAGGAACCATCAAACAGGGCGTCTGTGAATGTAGACTTGAAGGCCTCCGTGAAATGACAAAGGTGCATCCAGGCATGTCTCCTAAGAGCGACTCCTGAACTTGCTGCCCTACTCGCTCCCTCGGCTGTGTGAGAGATCAGCCTCATGGAGGAGTTCACAATAGAATTGAGGGTAGACATCTGAGTGTTAACCTTCTGAGCCACCGCCTCAGAAACGTTACCAATTAGAGTATCTCCAAGCTTCTTTAGATCATCTCTCTGGAGCCGTGTAAAGTGTGATAAGTAATTCAGTGACCGCAAAGTAAAGGCTGCTGAAGAAAACGTACGCTTCTCGTATCGGTCCATAGTCCTAGACTCCTTGTTAGGGGGATGGACGGTGGAAGAAGTCTCAGCCAATTCCTTCTTGGTGGCCGCTGCCACCACCATGGCATCCACAGGGACTCCCTTGGATAGAAATTCCTTATCAGAAGGGGCAGACAAAAATTTATTGGGTCTCTTGGGGACTGGTTCCACAGAGTCAGGGGTTTCCCACACCCTTCGACAAACCAGATCCAGAAGCTCGTCGAAGGGTGGAGACACCCAGGAGGTGGAGGGCTGAGCACCAAAGGCCTTCAGGAACACCCAACTCCTCTTCAGAGGGGGCTTTGGATGGCCAGTCACCTCTCTACTTCAAAATCTCTAGGATTTCAGAGAAAGAAATATCCTCAGAGGATGACTTAGGGGACCACTCCGATTCCTCGAAGTCGGTGTCTGACATGAGAGACTCATCTTGGGAATCTATGTGCTTCCTCTTGCACATTCTTTTCCTGGGTGGCTCCTCAGGCAAAAACTCCGAGGGGCCCTCAGAAATATGGGGACCACTTGTGGGGGTACCCTGAGGCCTTGGGGCTCCACTGTCAAGAGATAGAGGGCAATCAGAGACCTGCACCGGTACTGTAGAGGACAGAGTAACCGAACCATATGATGCTGCTGTCGACCTGGCTAGCATGCTCCGCATGGCCTCGAAAGCTGGTCCTCCCGGGTCCGAAGATCGAACAGCCTCCGAAGCAGAGACAGGAGTCAGGCTTCCCCGTGGCAAAGCACCGAGAGGGAGACTAGGAGCTGAGAGATGTCCCGAAGCCTCTCCCTTGGGTCCGACGGAGCCGAGATATGTCCCAAAGCCTCTCCCTTGGGTCCGACCGAGGAATCTTGAGTCCTGAACCCCGTGGACGGCACCGACGGGGTTGGAGCAACAGTCAGAACTGATAAGCCAGGAGGGGCTGTCGGAACTGACCTAGGGACATCACACAGAGCAGAGCACTCCGGCTCCAAAACCGGAGATGCGCTCGGAGGAAGTATCGATGTAGGTAGAGGGACTGGCTACAGAACCGACTGGGTCGGAGCCGAAAACAATTTAGCCAGTACCGGTGACTGAAGAAGTCTCTGCACCACTCTATTGATGTCCACATCCGATAAGGTCCTGGAGGATTTGGAGGATAGGGAAGGAGATCGAGACCTCCTCTCTGAACGAGACCTGCGAGGAAGAGATACCGGCCTAATGCTAGGTGACCGGCTCCGAGAAAATCGGAGCTGAAGCAGGTTCCATAGACAATGACACTTCCCGAGGCCCCGAGGACAATGGAGCCGAGGATGTCATAGAAGATTTAGCTGTTTTCTCCGGCGGCTCCGAGGATACTGATGGAACTGGGGATCGCTTTTTTGTCTTAGAAGATTTAGCTTTTGATGGGGAAGACTTAAAGCTGGAAGCACTCTCCAAACCCTCCTCGAAGGAGGGTTTCAGAAGTCCCTTCAAAATCAATTTGTTCTTCCTTTCCTGAAGAACACGCAGGCTAAAAGCATGACAAAACTATACCATTCCTAGAGGTGAATCACTCCCAGACAGTACACACAGAGTGTCCATCAGTGATGGACATCTTATAACTACACTTGGTGCACTTCTTAAAGTCCGAAGGCTTATGCTCCTTAGTATCTTTAGACAGATACCATAAACACAGAGTAACTAACTCAACAACCAGACCAGCGGTCAATCAGCCACAAGCGCGGGAACCGAACAAACAGTACACCACAAATACCTCTAACTAAAACGGTCCTAGAACACAAGTACAAGAGGGAGGACTAATTCTTCTAATTTAAACGGTTTTAGCCCAAGGGAAACAAATTAGCACATGAGGTAAGCAAGGAGACAGACTAGGTCCTCTAACTGAAATGGGCCTAGCCCATTGGAAACAGCTAGTGGGATCCCACAAGAACACGTTGAAAGAAAAAACAACTTTTCCACAACACAGTTCAAGATACACACACAAATAGCTATGAAAATAGCTTTTTTTTTTTTTTTTTTGCAAAAAACATCTTTGCTATAAAGAAGAAAGGGTACTTAGCCACAGCCAAGAGCGAGACCACGTCTGAGCTACACAAGCGGCAAACTAGATCTGGGGATAGAGAGCAGTGCAGCATGGGATACCATCTTAGCCCAACCAATTGAAAGATTTCAAGCTAAAGTATGGCCGAGTCGCACGGGTAAGAATGTAGGCGAGATTGGACTACATAACATCTTGAATTCATGGTCCCTATACTCTCTTATATGCCTACTTAAGGCATTTGTCAATCTCCCATGTCTAATATCTCATAAATGTTCAGCAATTCTGTTTTTAAAATGCCTACTGGTTTTTCCTACATAAAATATGGGACATTGCTGTCACCTTGCCACATATACTACATTAAGGCTACAGCAATTAAAATGCCCAATAATAAATTGTGAATCAAACATTACTTATTTAGATGTGGATTTGACATTTAACAAAGAGGAGAAAAAAATTGAAGTCTGCCATTTATAGGAAGCCTACTTTTTCAAACTCCTACTTGGAATACAACAGCTGGCACCCGGCACATCAGAAAAAAATCAATTGTGAAAGGGCAAATGGTACAGGCAGCCAGGATGATCACCACAGAAAATAAGTTTATTAATGAAATGTCCTTTACTAAACAGTTGTTTTGTAAGAGAGGGTTCCCACATGAAATACTAAATAAAATAAGTGAAGTTAAACAAAACGCAAGATTGGCCTTTATAAGCCAATTTTAGCAGGTGGAGATGGGCTAAGTAAGTTTGCAGAATAGGGAAGGTGGCATGAAAAATAACCATTCTGTGAGCTTTATTACATTTAAATAGGACACCTGCAATGTGGTGGATATAATTCAAAATAACTGGGAAATTTTGAAATATGACCATAATGTAGGACAGAGAGCAGGTAAACTGCCAAAGATAGTTTATAAGAAGGATAAATCCTTTAAGAATATTTTGGAGACAGCTGGTTATGCAAACGTGTATAAGCATAGAAGTAAAGGGAATTTTAAGTGCAGAATGTGCACATTTGTATATTGGAAACAGGTGACCGTTTTAAGTTAAATGACACCTCCATATTTAATAATGGGCATTTTAATTGCTGTAGCCTTAAGGAAGTACATGTGGCAAAGTGTCAGCAGTGTCTCTTATTTTACGTAGGAAAAAACAGTAGGCATTTTAAAAACAGAATTGCTGAACATTTATTAGATAATAGACATGGGAGATTGACCAATGCCTTAAGTAGGCATATAAGAGAGTATAGGGACCATGAATTCAAGTTTTGGCCATTCAGCAAGTTAAGGATTTCCATGGAAGAAATTTGGATATTCATTTAGATATATGTGAGTTAAAATGGCAATTGCGTTTAAACACAACTGAGCATCCAGGTATTAATGAGGCTACTGCTATTACATGAGTTTTAAAATTGAAGAATTTTATAGGATAGAATATGTTTCACATATGAATTTTTTATTGAATGAATTTGTTCCAAATACAATTTTATGAATTGACACACACACACACTATATATATATATATATATATATATATATATATATATATATATATATATATATTTTTTTTTTTTTAATGATGGTTCTTATTGCTGGTTACTAATTAATTGGTTGTTTAAATGAATTGCTATTTAAAGGCTGGGTGGGGATGTATCTTTTGTTCTGAGGAAATCCCTTGAAGTGGGAAGAAAGCGCTTAACTGTCATTAAAGTTTGTACTCTTCAGGTGCTGCGTTTTGTTTGGTACTTAGGGCACTATTTATTTGATAGGGTGAGGGGACACTGTTTGTGCTGAAGGGAATGATGACACATTTCTTTGTATTTACTTTGAGCACATGAATAATACACCAGTCGTTGGTCTGCGCAAGACCCTCTTGCAGTATACGGACATCATTTGGAGATTCAATTCAGGTGATAAAATGGCTTCCTTAGCATCTTATAAGCTTTGCAAAGCATTTCTAAAAGGCGCCTTTCTTATGGGGTTGGGTTTGGAGTAATGGTTAAGGTCTTCACCTCATAGACACAAAGTACAGCGTTTGGGTTTGGTTCTGATCATGGGTTATTGGCTAGGCCTAAAATGGCCCTTTAGGACAGTTAGTCTAGTATTCTAATATGAGCTTAATGACTGCACATAGTTTGCAGTCGTCTGCAAATTTGATCAGCCACAACCCCTTAGTTTTGACCTGATATAAACAGTAAGAGGCCAAGATTGAGCCCTATGGCTTTCCAGCCTTTCACATCTTCTTACTGTGTAAAGCCTGGACACATTGCTACTAAGAAAAATAACTTTTTTTTACTTAATAGCTTTAACATATTATAGCAATCACTGATAAAAATCTGCACCTCACATTTAAAATCTTCCTGAATACACACTATACAAAACGGCTTTACAATATAATGTGATTTCTATCATGAAACTGTTACAGAAATATTAGTAAGAGCAAATGGTTTTATGGACAGATGCTTAGTCCCTTCAATGTCCTCAAACATTAACAGCAAAGTACAGTATATGCTTTACAGCAGTGTTGTTTAATTATCTTATTTGCTAATTAGAATTGGCTCATTTTTGCTAAGTAGAATTATCTGACACATCTAATTAGAATTAGCAAACACTGAAAGTAATTAGGCTAATTAGATTTTTAATTAGCAACTTACTGCCGAATGTCTTAACTTGCAACTTGTCAATCCAAGTGTTCTTGTCAAATCATAAAAGTTAAACAGCATCTCTAAGCACGTTTAGCTAAATAATCAACTGCACAGTAAAACACATTTAAAACCATAAAATAGTAAAATCAAATAGTAATGTTCATCAACTGGTCTCTGCTGCACTTGGCAATGACAAGCAACTCCAGTGATATATCACTAAGTCTACTTCGCCTAGATGAAGCAATGAAGCCAACAGCACTGAAAACCCTTTCAACATTTACTGAAGTAGCAGGTATACAGTGGGGCTTTCGATGTAACTTGTTTAAGACTGGAAATGATTCTTGGCATGCAGTGTCAATACAGTAGACTAGCAGCTCCAAGCTGCTGCATGGTGATGGCAAATACAATCCCAATCATGATTCAACACTGTTTGTCGGTGTGCTGCTGTTTTCCATCATGTACAAAAACAGAATGTCCATCTGTGAAGCTGATGGCTGTTGCTGTGGTACTGGTGCAGGTCTACTTTACATGGTTAACTTTTCACAAAGTCTACTTTCATATGGCCGAGACCATATGATAGACTTTCGGAAAGTCAACTATGTAAAATAAACACAAAAAGCACAATGAACACTTACCTTAAAACTGTTAGCAGGGGGGGCAAGCCCCCCTGCACCCCCCATAACTTAAATATACCAACTCTGAGATCGCACTACAGTGAGGAAGAGGGACATTTTCCCATTCCGCATTGTACGGAGATAGCGGTTCCCCATGGTCGGCTTTTCAAAAGCTGATCATATGGTCTCGGCCATATGAAAGTTGACTTTGTGAAAAGTCGATCATGTGAAGGGGACCCACTGGTGCACAGGTGACCTCTTCTGCAGGTAGTTGATGTTTACATGACTGACTTAGTACTTGCATCCGATATGCCTGACTTAGTACTTGCATCTCAGTCAATAATGCCGATCGTGCCGCACTGCTGTCACCTGGATCTGTTGTCCATCTTAGTTTGAGTCGTGGATCCACAGCTGTGGTGATCAAGCAATGTGCCTGGTGAAAAAGTAATCACATCTGTTGCTCAACGATGCCAAGAGATCAGACTTGACTGATGTAAAATGCTGCAGTTCAATCTTCTCTGTGCGCCTCTACAAGCCAAGTATTGTCGGTAGAATCTGACTACAGGAACCAGAAGACGGAAGTTACGCATGGTATAGGTAACTGGGTAAAGTGTGATTTGGAACTGAAACTGGAATGGGTTGCTGCTACGGTAAGACGGTAGGTTACTACAATGTTAGATTAACACATTTCAGTCACTAGTAAATACATAACAGAAACCTGTTAAGCAATTTTATTTCGATTGTAAAATATATCCAATTAAGCTTCTAATTAAGATATTTTAATTAAATTTAGTTCAAAACCTAATTAGAAACAGATGGTTATTTATTCTAATTAGAATTACATTTTCTAATTAATTATAATTAGCTAATTAGACAACACTGCTTTACAATTCACCCACCAGTTTAACACAGTCAACAAAACCTCCAGAGTTTCTCAGGCACTCCTCCTTGCAAAGACTCATTTAAAATACCTAAGCTAGTATTTAATGGGATTTATGTTTTACAATCACCCATTTTTTTCACTAGTTCCACAAGGTTGTTTATCTTTTTCCAGGATCGCCATCACCAACATCAGTCTGTAGTTCAACCCAAAGGTACACCCGGATTCTCCTAGCCAGTTCCTAGGCTTTTTTTTTTCCCAGTCATTCAAGCACTTAACTTTGAACAATTTTAAATGCTTCACTGGCAGATTCTATGAACTTGTAGCATTCGAAAGACATGCGTGAATGGGCATGCCTTCGTTGAAGGTTGGGTGTCGAGCTGGCACCTCGGTACTGTAAAAATCTACTGCCAATCATTAGCGGACTGGAGTTCTGCTGTGGTGAACCCTAACCGGGAAAAGTCGAAAGAAAAACAAATTGTCAGAAGAATGAGAAGCTTGCAAGCCTGCTCTTTGTTGGCTAAACTTTTTTTTTTACTCCTTAGCCTGTTCTGCTTTGAAAAGATCTCTGATCATACAGGAAAAATGTAACTGGAAGACAGCAGGATACAGCAGCTTGGACCTCTTACCTGACTTAACATTCTCTGATTGCTGGGTGAAACTTGCTTCTCTTCTGCCTGCTGTACAGTGAATAATCATTTTCCACACTCTGCTGTCCCCAATTTTTAAACACTCCTCGCTTCTTCCAGAGTTTTGTCAGCAGCAGCTCTTTCTGCTGGTGTGACTGCTTCTTTACTAATAAGTATTTGTCCCTTCCTGAGTTCTTATTTTTTTTCCATGTTTGTCAGTCAAGAGGAGAAGGCTAACACCTACATTTACACCTCTAACAACTCAGAGCCCTTCAAAACCCACACCATCAACACCCACACACAGCAACACTAAACCCACATATGCGGAGGCCCTTTATATTAACCTGCCCAAGCAACAAGGACCTCCGAAGCCAAAACGCAAACAAACACCAGTCACAACCAAAGTGACACATAGCTCACAACACAAGTGTGCCACCAAACAACAGCCCCCCAAGGCAAGACAATGTACCCAACACTTTAGTCATAGGTGACTCTATAGTCAGGCACACTGATGTCCCACTCACCAGGCTGAACAAGGAGAAAATTACAGTCAGCTGCCTGTCGGGTGCCAGGATCCACCACATACGCATGCACTCAAGTCACTCCACAACAAGTACAAATACAACTCTGTCATTGTCCATGCTGGAGTGAATGACTTGAGACTACCTCCCTGAAGTACATGGAAGAGCTCTTGGATCATGTGACCCTGGCAGGTATGACCCTAGCCCTGAGTAGCATCCTGCCTTCACCCAGAATGATACCACAGTATAAGGACAAAATTATTGACTTCAACAATTGGCTAAGCTTCTGGTGTCATTCAAAGGGGGATCCAGTATTTGTCTGCCTGGGAAGACATGATCGACAAACCATGATGCTTTGCCAGAGATGGTCTGCACCTGTCAGCCCTGGGATTCAGGTTACTGGCTAAAGCTCTTGCCACCCCTATAGTGTCTCTTTTAGGCAAGGTTCGAAGGATAAAACCACCACCGTAACAGTACAAGCATGCAAAATCTGAAGGTAATGCTACTCAATGCTAGAAGTCTAAACCTCAAAATGCACTCTCTCTCGAGGCACTCCGAAAAATGAAGAACATCGATATCTGTGCAGTGACTGTAGTGACTGAGACCTGGTTCAAGGCTCCAGAGAGCACCCCTGCAATACCAGGCTACAATTCATACCACACGTTTCGGCCACAAAACCAATACCGAAACACTAAAGGTGGAGGAGTGTCCATATTCACCAAAGATATTCACACCTCCAGGCGAGTTGCCCAACACAATGCATCTGAAATTCTCCAAGAGCAACTAACACTAGGTAAGACTGCAATCCAAATTGTAGCTTGCTACAGATCCCCCACTTTACCCCAAGATTCTCACTACACCTTCCTAAACATACTGGAAAATATCAAGATACAACCAAACCACCCTAATACTGGGTGGTTTCAACTACCCTACCATTAATTGGGAAAACTACTCTGGTACCAACTCCTTTTACCAACGGTTCTTGGAATTCATAAATCCCAACGCCCTGGATCAACTAATCCATTGTCCCTCCAGGGGCTTCAATATCCTAGACCTGGTCATTACCAACATGGGAGATAGATGCTCCACACCAGTGGTCACCCCCTCATTGGTCAGGTCTGACCATAAGCAAATCACCCTTGACAACCACATCCCACATCCACAGTAAGGAAACCTCCTTAAAAAACTTCTCCAAAGCCAACTTCATGCTACTGAAGTCAGAAGTGACGAACTTCACAACACCCACGCAGATGGTATCTGAAGTTTGACTGCAGAATCCTGCACTAAGTCACTGTATGAGCACATCCACTTGTGCATGAATCGTGCCATCCCAAACAGAACCAAGATGCTCTTCTCCAAAAAAAGGAAGGCAATCTGGTGGTCCCCTGCTATAAACAAACTATACAACAGAAGGAAGAAACTGTTGCAGAAAAGAGGAAAATCCCAGGATGCAAAAAACTCCCTCACCAGCCTCAGTAAGAAGCTGAAATCCCTCATAAAATCCTCAAAAGCTAGTTACGAAAATAAAATTGCCAAAGATTCCAAAGACAACCACAAGGCATTCTATAGTCATGTCAAGAATCTAAATGGCAATGCTCAGATCTGCTCTGAGCTACAACAGAATGGCATTAAATATACTGATCCCAAGGATATTGCCAATATCCTGGCAGATCGATTTAGTGCCAACTTCATCTCCCTCTCACCCCCTAAAGGGTCCATTCTCAATACCAAAAGATTGCCAAATTCTGATAATCACAGCCACACAGGTAGAAACAGCACTCTCCAAAGCTAAGAATACAGCATCCATGGGACCAAATGACATCCCAGGCTGTGTACTACATGAACCACAAAATGAACTGGCACCCCACTTAAGTGTCATGTTTAATCATAGCCTCACCTCAGGCTTCGTGCCCACTGAGTGGCACACAGCTACAGTTATCTCGCTCCACAAGGGAGGATCCGCCTTGGATCCCATGAACTACCGTCCCATCAGTCTGACAAGCCTGATCTGCAAGGGCATGGAATGCATTATCATGGAACTTGTAAAGAAAGATATTGGCAACCTTCAAACACTGGACCCCACCCAGTATGGGTTTGTGAAGGGCCGATCTTGTCTCCTGAATCTGACTGACTTCTTCGAATCGGTCTCCAGAGCTGTGGACGAGGGTAAGGTGGTCTACACAGCCTATCTGGACCTCGCCAAGGCCTTCGACACCATCCCCCACTCTGGAATCATAAATAAACTTACTAAGCTGGGCATAAATCCCTACGTCACTCGATGGGTTGCCAACTGGCTTACTGACAGAACCCAGACTGTAAAAGTAGCAGACTCAAATTCAGCTCCAGACAAGTGACAAGTGCAGTACCTCAGGGTTCAGTCCTGGGACCACTCTTGTTTGGCATCTACTTCTCTGAAGTACAGGCCAACACTAAGGGACTCTGGCTAACAAAGTTTGCAGCTGACTGCAAACTGGGAGCCATTACTGAATCCCAAAATGATGTGGATATTCTACAAAAGGGCCTTACAGAAACAGATGCCTGGTGCCAGAGCCATGGGCTCAAGTTTAATGCCAAGAAATGTATAGTTATTCCCTTTGGAAAAAAACATGTACCCATAAACTACCACATAGGTGGCAGGACACTAAACATCGAAAGTGTGATGAGAGACTTAGGGACACAAGTGGACAGTGGTCTCACTTTCGATAACCACATCACCACAACAGTCAGGAAATCCTTCTATGTGGCACACCTCATTACTAAGGGCTTTTCATCCAGAAAAAAGGAGGTCATTGTCCCACTGTACTCATCCCTCATTAGACCCATTATAGAGTATAATGCCCCATTTTGTATGTACCTCACAAGACATCTGCAACAGCTGGAAAGGCCACAGAAATACCTCACTAAAAGAATTACAGGCCTAAAGCAGATGCCATATGCTGACTGTCTAAAAAAACTCCAGCTATACTCTGTGGCATATCGTCTACTCAGGGGCGATCTCTGCTTAACATACAAGGCCATGTCAAACCCTGAGCTGTTGGAAATGCTCCACTTAAAGAAATCCCAATCCCTCAGAGCCACATGCTCCAGGGATCCAAACCTTATCATCACAATGAACAAAACATGCTGAAAGGATAGGTTCCTGACCCAGAGACTCCCCATACTCTGGAATAGACTGCCCATACATGTCAAGCAGAGCGCCTCACTGGCCCTCTTCAAAAAGAACCTTGATGATTGGATGGGAGATAGGAAATTCACCCCGGGGATCATGTCAGTCGCCCTGCTAGACAGGGGCCCAGAGAAGTAAACATTGTGTGAAGAAATTTCTAGGGAATTGTTATGGCTAGGCTTGCATAGGCCTTAGGGCCGATAGCCTAGTACCAACCTGTGAACACACAAATGTTTGAAATCAAACACATGTAATTAGATAAAGATAACCCAAGTAAACACAAAATGCAGTTTTTAGGTGATGATTTTATTTAATAAGGGAAAAAAACTATCCAAACCTACATGGCCCTATGTGAAAAAGTAATTGCCCCTAAACCTAATAACTGGTTGTGCCACCCTTGGCAGCAACAACTGCAATCAAGTGTTTGCAATAACTGGCAATGAGTCTTTCACATTGCTGTTGAGGAATTTTGGCCCCCTCTTCTTTGCAGAATTTTTTTAATTCAGCCATACTGGAGGGTTTCTGAGCATGAATCGCCTTTTTAAGGTCATGCCACAGTATCTCAATTGGATTCAAGTCCAAACTTTGACTAGGCCTCTCCAAAACCCTCATTTTGTTTTAAAGCCATTCAGAGTTGGATCTGCTAGTGTGTTTTGGATCATTGTCCTGCTGCAGAACCCAAGTGCGCTTCAGCTTGAGGTCATGAACTGATGGCCGGACAGTCTCCTTCAGGATTTTTTAGTACAGAGCAGAATTCATGGTTCCATCAATCACAGCGAGTCGTCCAGGTCCAGAAGCAGCAAAGCAGCCCCAGACCATCCCACTACCACCACGTTTGACTGTTGGCATGATGTTCGTTTTTCTGAAATGCTGTGTTACTTTTATGCCAGATGTAACCTCCCAAAAAGTTCAACTTTTGTTTCGTCAATCCACAGAATATTTTCCTAAAAGTCTTGGGGATCATCAAGATTTTTTTTGGCAAAAGTGAGACAAGCCTTTATGTTCTTTTTGGTCAGCAGTGGTTTTCGCCTTAGAACTCTGCCATGCATGCCACATTTGCCCAGTCTCTTTCTTATGGGTGAGTCATGAACACGGACCTTAACTGAGGAAAGTGAGGCTTGCAGTTCTTTAGATGTTCTGGGTTCTTTTGTGAATTCTTGGATGAGTCGTCGCTGTGCTCTTGGGGTAATTTTTGTAGGCCGGCCACTCCTGGGAAGGTTCACCACTGCTCCATGCTTTCTTCATTTGTGGATAATGGCTCTCACCATGGTTTGCTGGAGTCCCAAAGCTTTAGAAATGGCTTTGTAATCTTTTCCAGACCAACAGATGTCAATTACTTTGTTTCTCATCTGGTCCAGAATTTCTTTACATTGCGGCATGATGTTTTCTTTTTGGGATCTTTTGGCCTACTTCACTTTGTCTGACAGGTTCTACTCAAGTGATCTCTTGATTCAACAGGTCTGGCAGTAATCAGGCCTGGGTGTGGCTAGTGAAATTGAACTCAGCTTTCCCAAAAATGTGATTAACCACAGTTACTTCATGATTTAACAAGGGAGGGCAATTACTTTTTCACATAGGGCCATGTAGGTTTGAATATTTTCTTTCCTTAATAAATAAAATCATCACTTAAAAACTTCATTTTGTGTTTATTTGGGTTATCTTTGTCCAATATTTAAATTTGTTTGATGATATGAAACATTTAAGTGCAACAAACATGCAAAAAATAAATTAAGAAATCAGGAAGGGGGCAAATACTTTTTCATTGCACTGTATGTCTAGGCTGCTTTCTCGGAGCCAGATTTGGAGTGTGCATACAATGTACCCACTCACTTAATAAATCCTGCTGTTGAACACCAATCTGGCTGATTATCCGCACTTTCAGAAAATAATGCAGTCTGCTCCTTCCAATTGCTCTAATACAGAACAAAATGTCATGTTTTCTCTATATGCTCTTGTCTTCTAACACTGTTTTTTAAACAGCCCTTCTCAAAAAGCCTCATTCAGCATTTTCTTCAATTCAGCCATTCGGTTTTGTCAGTTCTCCTGAACAGCTGGTTATATCTTCTTTTAATTTGCCTTTATATAGTCCTTTAGTTCTTCATTTAAACATCTCTTTGCTGCAGGCATCCTGGCAGTATAGATACTAGTCAGCTGCTTAACTTTATCCAAACTGATAGATTTTACTGGCATTTTTGCAGGTTTTCAGTTTTCACAGAGATCTCTACACAACATGTTGAACATTGTGCAAATGTCTTCGAAGTCCCTTCTTCCTAATTATCTTGACCTCCTAAGACCAGTCTCTGGTTCAACTTCTACGTACTTTGGAGTCTTCTAGTCATCTTCTGTGTTTTTTTTTTTCTCCAAGACTGAAACCCATTTCTTTGGAAAGAATAGTTGTGTAAAATCTCACCACAACCATAGAGGTCCTTCTCTTCTATACTGCAGTATTCTAAACATGTGGGAGATCCTCTGCCTCAAACAACCCAACGTCAGGCAAGCATACAACAGCTTTTAGCAGGGTACATGGAATGTTAAACATATAGCATAAAAAGGACATCCTACATACCATCTTCAGAACTAAAATGCCCCAGGAGGAACACCAGTGTAGGGAAAATAAAAATAACCTGCCATCCAAGGAAAGAACAAGCTATAGGGGGAAGAAGGGAGGGATAGAATATTGCAACATAGAAGAGAAGGAGATCTACCGGCTACGGTAACATTTTACACAGCCATTCTATGTCCTTCTATTCTAATATTGCAGTATTCTTAACATGTAGGAGAATACCAACGCTAAGGAGGAATCCTGTGAGGAGGAAGGAACAGAGGAACTTTCTACAAAGCCATGAAGGAATGGCTCTAGCAAACCCAGCCCTGAATTTAGAAATACTATCTAACTTGTAATACTTGGTGAAAGTATGAACAGAAGACCAAGTGGCAGCCTCCAATATGGAACAGGGAGACCCATGAAACACAACAAAATTAAATTGTCTTAGAAATCCAAATGGAAACAGTCTGCTAGGAAACAGGTAAACCCAGAGCTCTGGGATGAAAAGAAACAAAAAGCCGATCAGATTTTCTGATTGCCTTAGTTTTATCCAAGTAAAACCAGAGTCGTCTATGCACATCCAAGGTATGCAAGGTCCTCTCACTGGAGGATTGTGGAGAAGGGAAGAATGTGGGCAACTGAACAGATTAAGAGACAACTCATTCACCACCTTGGGCATAAAGGAAGGATTAGTATGCAGAGAGACCCTATCCATATCAAAAACAAGAAAAGGTGGAGACACCATTAAAGCTTGAATCTCAAACACCCTCCTAGCAGAGGTTAAAGCTACCAAAATAACTGTTTTCCAGGTACAAAACTTTAAGGAAGCTGAAGCTGCAGGTTCAAAAGGGGCTACAGTTAGCTACTCTAAAACATAACTCAAATCCCAAGGGAAAGGAACTGGTTTCATGGGAGGCTTAATGTGAAGGACACCTTTGAGAAAATGTTTTACTTCCAGTCTAGAAGCTAAAGGGGGAGCCAATGTCAGACAAGCAGAAATGGCTGACAAGTGAACTTCACTGAGGAATAAGCCAAACCACTCACACAAATAACTCATACAAACAGGAAAGAACAATTGGGATATCCAATGACAGTGGATCCAGAGCATATGAAAGACACCAAGTAGAAAATCTCTTCCATTTAGATAAGTAAGACCTTCTAGTACTGGATCTTCTGGGCTCCTCCAGTACCCTAAGCACATCCTCACAAAAAAAGTTGTCTGAAAGTAATCAAACGTTTATCACCCACAAAGTCAGTTGTAAAGCTGACAGATGTGGATGAGGTAGAAATCCCTTGTCCTGTGTGAGAAGGTCCACTCTGTTAGGTAACTTGTGATGACTGCCCTTGGCTAAATGCAGAAGAGGAAACCAATGCTGTTTTGGCCAGAAGGGAGTCACCAGCAAGATTTTTGGTTTGTCCTGCTGAATCTTGAGCAGAACCTTTTGAATGACAGGAAAGGGAGAAGGGATGCATAAAAAACATCTTCTTCCATGAGAAAGACAGGACGTCCACCTTCCAAACCAGAGGATCTGGGACTGTGGCTCAAAAATAAGGAAGTTGTCTGTTCAGAGGGGAGGCAAAAAGTTCCACTAGCGGAGTACCACACCGATGGACTAAGTCCAGAAACACATCCCTGTGAAGCATCCATTCATGGGATTGAGTCATGGACCTGCTTATGTTGTCTGCCACAAGATTTTGGGTGGACGGAATGTAAACCACTTGGAGAATCACCTTGTACTGAACTGCCAAGTCCCATGCCATAAGAGCCAACCTAAAAAGAAGATACAAATTTGCCCCCCCCCCCCAACTTGCTTACATACCAGAGGACTGTGGTGCTGTCTTGTAAACACTTCCAGAGGTCCTGGATGAAACAGTGGATGGAAAGCATGTAGAGGTAGAATGAGAACCCTCATTTCCCTCATAATGATATGCTCCTCCTTTTGAGCAGGAGACCACAGACCCTGCACCTTCTTTGATGCAAAGTTTGCCCCCCAACCTGTGTCAGAGGCATCTGTGAAAAACTCTTGAGTTGGGTGAGGCTGATGAAGTGGAAGGCCTGGATTCAGAAAAAGGGATCACGTCAGTCGCCCTGCTAGACAGGGGTCCAGGAAAGTAAATAATGTGGGAAGAAATAGCCAGGGAATTGTTATGGCTAGGCTTGTATAGGCCCTAGGGCTGATAGCCTAGTACCAACCTATGAACCTATGAATCCACCAAAGAAGCTCTGATTTCAGACATGGGAGAAGAGGAAGTACAAACTCCACAAGATGAGCATGCTGCATCCAAACACATTTTAGGTACCACTGAAACTTCCTCATGTGGAGTTTTGCCAGGGGCACCATAGGTATTGGGGATGCCATAAACCCCAGAAGTCTTAGAAACTCCCTGACAGTAATAAGTGGAAGAGATAGCTGACTGTGGAAGAAGTGAGAGAGAGATTTTTTTTTTCTGGTGGAAGAAAAGCCATCATAAGATCAGTTCTTAGCCGGCACCCTAAGAAAATGTGATCCTGAGACAGGGAAAGATACTATTTTTTGATATTTACTGTGAACCCCAACCTTTGCAGGAGAGAGATGGCAAACTGCAGATTTTGAATTAACTGTTCCGGAAGAGGAGCCACAAATAGATCATCTAGGTTTGGCTATTCCTGAATTCCCTTGACCCTGAGAAAAACAATCACAGGGGCCAAGCACTTTGTGAATACCCCTGGGGAAGTAGAAAGACCAAAGGGTAAGACAAAGAACTGAAAATGCAAGGAAGCCACAGAGAAATGTAAAGATTTCCTGTAAACGGGATGGACATGTATGTGAAGGTAGGCATCCTTGATGTCCAGACAGGCCATGCAAGCCTGAGGAGGAAACAAAGGCTGTAAAGACAGCATGTGAAAGATGGTACTTTTAGAAAGGTGTTTAAAATGGGATAGGTCCAGAATGGGTGTCCAAGGATTGTCCTTTCTGGGCATAAGAAACATTCTTGAGTAAAATCCCCTTCCCCTTTGGTCCAGAGGTACATGTTGAATTGTACCTTGAGAAAGTAATTCTTTTAGAACTTGTGGAAACAAATCCAACTGGTTTAAAGGTGGTAGATGGACGCCCCTGAAAGGAGGAAGGTTTTTCTAAGTCATGAAATATCAGTGTTGGATAATAAAGAAAACCCAGGAATCCTGAATTACACTTGCTCAAGCTGGAAGAGAGAGTGATAGACGAAGAGAAAGAGGAGTAAGATTTGGAAGTGGTTGGTAGTCAGACTACCTAGCCTGTCTGGAAAAGGCTGCTTAGAAGTGGGCTATAAAAGAGCAGTCTTAGGCTGAGGAGGTCTTCTAGCAGTATTCTTAGTTCTGGAAGAAAAAGAAGATGACGACAACAGATGCATCTGTCTCCTAACAAATGAAGTCTTAGAAGGAAAATTTCTGTGGAATTTAAGGACAGGTGACACAAAAATGTGCTTCAAGTCCTCAAGTTCCTTTCCCTTTTCTTGTAAAGACGCAATCTGCAGCTGCAGTACCAAAGAGAGCATTTCTAGCCACAGGAGCATCCATCAGTTTTGCTTTGATGTCATCTGGCAGCAGCTGAAGCCTCAGCCAAGAATAGCTGCCAAGGACAGAACCAGAAGCAGCTGTTCTAGATAAAGTTCAGGCCTGTACCACCCCAGAATTCCACCACTTCCCTCTAGGACGACAATTGCAATTGAAGCATGTGAGATTATTTACTTAAGTTCTGTGCCTGTTTTATATAGTGTGTAAAGCCAATTGTTGTATTTTTATTCTCTATTTCAACTACATGTATAGCCAATTGTTTTATTTTTATCTCTATTTCAAATATATGTAAAGCCTATAGTAATTTTTACTGTCTTAGCATCTATTATGTTATATGTACCTTCTTCTTGGAGCTTTTCTCCCCGGGCCTCTACTGAAAATGGACATGTATCCAGCTAGACTAGCCCGTTAAACAAATGTAAAATAAATAAATAAATAAATAATGCTTCTGCTGCATCATAACTGCACTTAACTGAGTGCCTAGCCAGTTGAGAAGAAGCTCCTAAGAGAGACAACCTGACTTATGTCAAAGCCTGGAAGCTCTGAAAGAGCTGGAGAAGCCTGAGAAAGAAGGGCCAAGGAATATCTTGACGTGTGTTTGATAATTTATGGCTCGGAAAGCCAAAGTGGCAGAAGTGTAACCCCCCCCCCCCAAGTCTTTCAATTATTATGCTCTCCTTCTCTGATGGAAGAAGCTTAGAAGATGGTAACAACCTAGAGGATTTGTAAGAAACAATAGTTATCACAGCTGGATCAGCTGAAGGACATGTGTAAAGGAATCTGCATTCATCAGGCACCTTGTAAAATCTGTCAGGTCTTTTAGGTGCAGAAGTCTGTGAATCTGGGGTCTGAGAAGACAGCGTTCTAAAATGCTGGCAAAAGAGGTGGCACAGCAGAAGGAGATTCCATTTGTAAAAGGTCATAATATCCGTTTTGCACCTTAGATAACAGAGAGCAGTCCCATTTAAAGAATTCTCCCATCTTGTTAACAGTCCCCCCAAAAGAGAATGTGCACCACTGGAGATTCCTCCTCTGGGGAAGCATATTCTAAAGGGGATGTAATTTGAGTGGGTATGCCAAGAAATCCTTAACAGGTAAAGACATCCTCCTGTTCCCTAACCCTCCTAATGGGAAGTAAAAGAGGGAACGGAAACAGCAGCAGAAGGCTTAAGAGCCATTAAAGCCTTAATCAAGCCCTGTGAAAAGGTATCCCAGTCAGAGTGAGGTGATTTAGGGGTCAGAAGACGCTTGTTTTTTTCTTAACATGCACCTCTGCTTTATGACCAGCTGAAGGACCCGACACAGGCCTGCCTTGAGCAACCGACACCGGGACCTGTTCCCTAACTGGAGTATGAGGTATGTCTCTGGACCCTTCCAGTACAACAAGCCGTGGCTCCCCTTGTCTGTCTGAAACGGACGTCTGCACTGCCTCCGAGGATGTGCCTAAGTCAGATTCTTTAATGGCCTTGGAAGTGGTACCTGCCGAAGAACTAAATCCAACCTCTGAACTAACTCTGGATCTTCACTAACTTCAAGGGATAAATCAGTGGAAAAGAGGCACAGTGGAAGAGGATTCAGGCCTAGGCTTACTGACCTTCCTCTTCAAAATCAGCTTGGCCGAAGGACCCAGAGAACCCTCCATAACATCCTTAGCTAATCTTTTCAAACATTGGTTCTCTAAGTACAGCTTCAAGGCTGAAAGATGACTTTGCAAGGTCTTTGGGACAAAACCCTACCAAACTGAGTGGGAACAATGGTTGTGATCTAGTCCTAGTCAAAATAGACAAAGATGGTGGCTATCCTTATGTGGTATTTGCCTTCCACACCTACACTTGCCCTTTCTGGATGACATGAACTAAATAAAAAAAAAAAGGCAGTAGCAATAAAAAATAAACCCAAACAGGACACTTGTATGAAAGCAACAAATGGAAACAGGCAGCAGACTGACGTACGAGTAAAGCATTTTGAGTGATGGGCAGAGAAGTTCTGAAGATTGTATGCAAGGACATCTTTTTATAGCTGACATTCGCCAGGCCATACGTGCGACGTCCCACATACCTGCAGGAGCTAAAAGCCATTGCATGCTGGCCGGACGTTGGGTCACTTGGGGTGGAGGATCCTTCAGTATTAGACTAGAAGGACATCAATGGAAAATGTTTCACAGAAAACCTCACTATGAACTTCACTTCAACTTACCAGCTATTTGTTGGCTAAACCTTTTTTCTTCCTCAAACTGTTCTACATCCAAAAATGCATTTGATACTCCAGGAAACTGGATATAGCAACCCAAATCTCACACGTGCCTTGCAATACCCCTGATAACTGGGATAAAGTTGCTTTTCTGCCTGTTGTGCAGCAAAAAAAACAAAACAACAACAAAAATTACGCAAACACTCTGCTGTGCAGAATCCAGTTTTTAATACTTTTTCTTTCTGCCATAGTTTTGTCAGCAGTAGCTTGGCTTTTTCATAGCAAGATTTAGAGCATACATATGATGTGCTTTCTCAGTTAACAAATCCTGCTGTGAATTTTCTATCCAGTTGCTTATTTTTACTTTCAAAAAATTAATGCATTCTATTCCTTCCAGTTTGTCTGGTACAACAAAAATTTTAAGTTTTCTCTGATATTTGTCAGAATATATTACCAAATGTGTTTGTCAACAGGGTAGATGAGCCGATTTTGTGGACCCTTTTCATCCAAATCCCTCATCAGACCCATTATAGAGTACAATGCCCATTTGGCATGTATCTCACAAGACACCTACAACAATTGGAAAGGCCACTGAAATACCTCACTAAGAGGATTACCGGCCTCAAGCAGATGCCACACGCAGACTGCTCAAAAAACTCCAGCTCTACTCTGTCGCATATCGCCTACTCAGAGGTGATCTCTGCCTAACATACAAAGCTATATCAAACCCAGAGCTGTTGGACATGCTACACTTAAAGAAATCCCAATAGATTCTTTTCCCAGAGACTTCCCATACTCTGGAACAAACTACCCATTTATGTCAAGCAAAGTTCCTCACTGGCTCTCTAAGAAAAATCTTGACGACTGGATGGGAAATAGAAAATTCACCCCGGGGATCACTTCTGCGGCACTGTTTGACAGGGGCACAGAAAAATAATTTTCTTGGGTGGAGAAAGCCAGGGAACCTTTTTGGCTAGGCTTATATAGGCCCCAGGAACGATAGCCTAGTACCTACCTAGGAACCTATAAAATAAGGCACTGGTCATAATACATTATATGTTTCCCACATTAAGAAACCAAGGATCTAATATTAAGAAAACAATGCTATGGACAAACTATTCTAATAGAAAAATATGGGAGCAAAGTTTCTATGGAAAACATTAAAATTATATTTTAATCCCACAGAATGAACTTGAAATGGATAGAAATGCAAGACCAAGGACAGGAAATAAGTGATAAACAGTAAGTAATGAAGAAGGCATGGTGGTGGGTAAGTAATAAGTAAAGTTTGAGTAGAGGGTAAGGAGAATATACTTCTATAAGAAGTGTCAAACAAAGTACAGTTAAATAACAGACCAAGGTGCAGAAATGAGAAGTACTACCAAAGCCGGTAAAATCGCATCTCTGGTTACTGTAACATAGCAAGCAACCGCAAATTCAATGGTAAGAAGGCAGACTGTAAAGATTTAGACAATCATTTTACGTGCAATACAGCCTCATTTAAAGAATTGTTCATTAAGCACAATGACATAATACAAAGAAACCTGCAACACAGTAACTGCTTAAACAAGTTTGGTTCCATCACTGAAAAACTTACATTCAAAGTCTTCTTCAGTGTAGCTGCGGTTCCGATCCTCCAAATCTGGAACACGTACCTCATGCAAGATTTCTTCAAATCTTTCTACTCCTAGGGTCTTATTAAGATCATCCTCTTCCTCACTCTCGAATGTCGGGGACTGTGGTGGCAGATCCTCTTCAGACTATACAAGAAGAGTTTAAAACACTGTCATTTTACATCACTGTGGCTCCATTACACAATATGTGATACCAGAATCCACAACTATAAAGAACAATAAAATAAAATATGCTGCTCAGTTTACAAAAATGCTGCAACTGCTGGTAAACATTTTAAATCCTCAAAAGGATGTCCAACCTTGTTGCAGTTGCGTCACATTGCACTGAGAAAGGCAAGACTTACAAGTTAAAGTAAATGAAAGAATAACAACAGTGTGTACCACACCACTATAACACCAAATCAAATGATTACAGCAACTCTAAAACTGAATTCAAAAAAAGATACAGCTGACGGAGCATAACTGAAATGTTAACACCTATAATTTCATTTTTCTCAAAAGTACAGAACATACTTGACTGCTTCAACTGTTGTGGGTGGCTTGAAAGTCACTAAATGGACCACCATACTATACAGAATGATAGTTGGATAAAAGAAAGTATACTTTCTTCTGATCTGTCTCCTCCTTAATCCCAAAAAAACTAAATTATTACTTTTCTCTCCAACCCTTAAATCTGCCCCTCTTTCCTTTTCTATTGTCTCTGACAATGGCACTATCATTACACCTGATAGTTCCACTAAACTACTAGGTGTTACAATAGATAATCAACTAAACTTTGATTATCACATTGACCTAACTGTGAAAACAGTTAATAAAAAGATAGGTGCCCTCTATAGACTTAAGCCCTTTCTAACAGCAACCACCAGGGTGTCTTTAGCCCAAACTCATCTTATCTCTTATTATATGCCTCCCCATCTTTTATAAACCTTTCAAAATCTAACCTTCAGAAACTTGCCACAGCCTACCACAGCATTGCCAGGTTTGCCATAGGTTCCCCATTTCTCACACATCATTGTGTTAATCTCAAAAAGCTTGACTGGCTTGAACTTCAAAATCTCATTCTCCTACATCAATTAGTTATTACCTATAAAATTCTCCATTACTCTACCCTTCTAATACACCCATACTAAATAACCTTGTTGTCCCTTACAGGAATCTTACTTCCCTTCGCTCAGCTAACAAATTACTACTGGCCACCCTCAAAACACACAATAAAGCTGGGGTCTCCTTGTTTACAAATACCATTGGCTCATACTGGAATAAACTTCCCATAGAACTGACCACTCTAGGCTCATCACAACTTTTCAAAAAAACAACTAAGAAACTATTTTAAAACTCGCTGGCTATGCCCTTGCTCGAATCCTGACTGACCTCAGCTTCCATCTCTCTTTTCAGCTCTTTCCACTACTCTTCCTCATGTCCCTATCACTACCTTTACCCCTCCTCTGTACTTCACCTACCATCCACTTGGATATTACTTTTCCCATAAATTTACTTCTCTTTATATTACTGCAACCTATCATCTCACCTTGTATCTAAATCACCCAGCTGATGAAATCTGCTTCTTAAAACTAGTGCCCTGACACAAAATGTTTATCAAAATTGTTAATACTGTAAATAGTTGAATAGAGTCTTGCGTGAGTTACTGCTTTATTTCTTCTTTAATTACTCTTGCAAAGATTTTGAAATAGAAATCCTCACTCTATGTTTAGTTTTGATATATTACTTTTGCACTGTGACTATGCTACTTGGGAATAGTTCTTTACATGCTTATAATTTCTATCTTATTATGCTATTTTTGTTTATTTTTATCATTATTATTTACTAGTATATAGTGGAGCTTTTCTCCTCGGGCCTCTGCTGAAAATGGACATGTATCCAGCCAGACTAGCCCGGTCAACAAATGTAAAATAAATAAATAAATAAAAAATCCTCCCCATAAAATAAACATGTCGTCCAAAAACCTAACGTATAATTTGATGTTGGCAAAGAATTCTGAATTAAATATACAATTTGTTTCCCATTCCAGTTATACTAAGTTAGCATAATTGGGGCACAAGAAGCCACCATAGCCACCCCTTTATTTTGTATGTATAATTCTCACTTAAAAAAGATGTAGTTGTGATCATACAATAGAAATTAATTCTACTAATAATTTTTTCTCATTAGAAAATGAAGTATACCTCGATATACTGTTGCGAAAATGTTCACATACTTGGGAATACCTGTACATAAATCAGCTACATCAATTGTTAAAAATATCAATTCCTTTTTTCAAGGTTCTTTCTTTAACCTTCCCAGAAAGCCCCAGGAATCGATAATTAAATGACGTACCACCTGGTACACTGGTTTAAGCCAGCTATCTATATAAACTTCTACAGAAAGCATTTTAGATCCTTGTGCCCCAACAATGGATCTAAAAGGGAGATACCCAACATTCTTATTGATTTTGGGAATACCAAATATGATGTGGACAATCATAGAAGAATTATGAACTTATTACCAAAATGTTTTAATAATTTTTATTGTACTATAAATGATTGCTATATTTTTTTATTGAACTTAAAGTGCAGTAGACGTTTGTACATAATGATGTTGTTTCTTTAAATTCAAGTGGTACACTGTTCAATAGGTTAATTAGTAATCAAGCTTCAAGCCGTGGCTGTTATAAAAGGGGAGGGATTGACCTGATTTTTTATTCTGACGTCCTGTGTTTTATAGGACAAAAATGCTCAATTTTTTTTTTTTTTTAAACTGTGGAATTATAAAATGACATTTTGAGAACTGATTTTGGTGTTGCAATCCTATTTCTGGTTGCGAGTAAAACAAAATCTAAGTTTACTACAGCCTTAAGCCAAGTCTCTAGAAAGTGAGACTAAACTGCTGGTCTTCTACAGAGCTATGGTAAAAAGGGTATGACTTGTAAATCATTCATGCGGTTTGGCCTTAAGTCTTTAGATTAGGGTGTGCAAGTGACTCCTAGTTCTGGATCAAGAAGTTCATACACTGAACTAGCAGAACAGGTTCTGTCCACAATAGGCCCGATTGTATGGGAAAATCAATACCGTCAGGGCCGAAAAGGGGTTATGAAGAGAATTTTGTCCTATCATATGTGACATCATCTGCACAGGAGGGACAATGGAAAAAGTGTAGAAAAAGAGACCCACCTAGCTTAAACAGATGGCACTATTGTCCAAGCTTCCACTGCTGTTTCCCTAGTGCAGAACTTCTTGAGCTGTTTATTAAGAAGCAATAATGTCCATCTCTGGTATGATGCACCTGTGAGTAAAATCCAGAAACTGTTCCTGTTCAGCATCTGTTCATGGGAGTAGGACTTTGTCCTGCTTAGCTGGGATAGGATGTATGATGCCTTACGGGTCTGATCTCATGCTTGCATAGCCAACCTGCTTAACAAGGTCTCTTCCTCCCTTGCCCACTTGTTGAAGTAAATCACTGTCATGTTGACTCATAATCTGTAAAATTCCTGGTTTGCCAAATTGGTTTGAAAGCCCTTATTTGCCAAGACAAATGTTTATTTTGTGCAGAAGTGCATTTTCCTCTTTCTCTAGTTTCATGTTCCCTGGATATCAGTTCCTCCAAGTGACGCCCCCCCCCAGGCTATGACCGAGAAATGTCCGGTGGGCGTCAGAGTGTCTAGATCTGGTTTGCAAAGCATTCTCTGATTTAACTGCACCAAAGAGCTATTTCTTGATACAGGTAAGCGGATAATCAGGCACTAAGAGAAAGGGTGAGATGGCTCCCTCCGTTTCTCAGATATCACTGCAATCTCATTATATGAGGCCTTACTAGGGGTACCTTAGGATGGGAAGATGCCAAGTAGCCCAGCATTCTTAGAAACTCCTTTGCAAAACCTTTGTTCAGAGTTAGTGACTGAAAGTGTACCTTGTCTGAGGGAGGACAAGGCCATTAGTGCTCAGTAACCCAACAGTGCCCCAGGAAATGTACATGTTTGAAGAGCATCAGGTGGTATTACAACAGGTCTAGTGAGAGACAGACACTGAAGGCTAGACACTGACAGGTCTAGAGAAAAAGATTCTGAAGCCAAGTCGCAGTGAACTGGAGGGCTTTTTGGGCATCATCCAGGGTTGCTGCTTGGACCAGACAGTCATCTAAACAGGGATACATGTGAATGGCCTTGGTTCTGTAAAAGAATTACTGGACCCAGGCACTTTATAAACACACTGGGTGCAGTAGGTAACTAAAGGACTTGCTTCTAATCTGAATTTTATATTCTCCGATTATGGGAATATGTAGGGTAGGCAGCTTTCAGACCTACAGTGACCAACAAAGAAACAGTAGTGGAAAAAGGCCTTGTAAGAGTATTAGCAATTTTAGAGCATGTTCAGCTTGGACAATTCTTGAAATGGTCTCCAGTGTCGGTCTTCCCTTGGAATTAGGAACAATCTTGAGAAGAAACATGCACCTTTATCCAGTATTCTTGAGTAGTTCTTGCAGAAAAAGCAGAACCAAATGTCTACTATCTGTGGGTACTGGATGGATATCTTAGAATTCCTTTTAAGACTTTCAGTGACTATCCCCATTTCAAAATCTTTATTAATCATTGGTCTTGTTTGAAGGTCTCACATTGTTTGAAAGAGGCATAACCAGGCCCAATATTTAGTAGGCAAGAGGTGGTGGGGTTGATTGTTTGAGGTTATGTTTTTTGGAAGGGAGAATTGAAGAATCATAGGCATTCTTTTTCTGTGTGTTTCAGCCTTTTCGTTTTTCCTACAGCAACCTTTACCTTCTTTTGTGTTTTTTTCTGCCTTTGACAGAAAGGCAGGCTTTTTGATGGGGGCAGCTTTTTCAGTACAGGGGACAGAAAAACTGCATGACAAACTGAAGCGTTTTTCTGTTTTCACTCAGTTTTCTGAGCACATTTACAGATTTTCTGCAGAGGGTCTAAAGAGAAGCTGCTGCCTAATAGGACATAAAGGAGTTCTGCTTTCAAACTGTTACTTGGCTGAGGATCCAGACTCTTAAGTCTCCTTAATGATACCATTGCTGCTGCCCTGCATAATGCAGCCACATGTTATGAAGTGCCTAGCCACCTGGGGACTGAGGATGCACAACTCAAACACTCTTTCAGGTGCTTTTCTTGTACATCCCCTTCTATTTTGACCTTGAGTTGACTAAGTAGAATCACTCAGAAGTTCAGCACATGCATCTGGTAGTTTAGGCTGGGAAAAGGTGGGGTAGGGTAGCAGAGCTGCTTGTCTCCTCATCTCTTCTGTCAAGAAACTTACTCTTTCTGCCACAAGAACCACAAGGATTTGCATTTTTGCTGGAGCCGCAGTAATTCCTTGGCATCAGAATACACCACAAATGAATCACCATTATATAATTATTTGAGGGAATCTTCCATCTGGTAAAATGATCAGGCTTCCTACAAGCAGTGAGATGGGAATTTGTTTCCAAGATGTATTAAAACCTGGAAGGTCCAGCAGCTCCCAGTATCTCCCCCTGCAGTAATAGCTCAGCAGTTTCTTTCCTGCTCCCAGCTGACACATTTATTTCTCCATTGAGGCTTGACAGCCCTCTGATCTACTCATCCCTAGTGAAGGGAACAGTCAAATGGTAGGGAATAAGATGTCTTATCTCATCCATACACCCTCAACATGTGAGATCTCAGTAACAACTGCCTCTAGAAATGTATAGATTCACTGACATCCCATGGGCCCAGATTCTCATGACCAATCACGTCTCACAGGTAGCCTCCTTCAGATCAAACCTCCTTTCTCCTGGAGGGTCATACCAGTCAATCCTGGAGTAAATTTATGATTACCCATCTAGTCATTTACATTATGTCTAAAGGAAGACCGCGATTAGCACTAACATACAGGGGAAGCTTATTTCAGAGGTTTGAAAGACTGAGTTATAAATCTGTCCCTCCGCCATGTTTTATTTATCTGGTGGGGATGATTTATGTAGGCACAAAAAGCTGTATCAATGAATCCAATGAACGACAACAATGTTGAGCAAAAAAGACCTTTATAACAACACAAAGCTTTCAGGTTATACACCCTTTCTCAATGCTTAATACAGGTTCATTAAAAACAACAGTTTAAATAGGAGTCATACAGAATCACATGACATGCAGCCCAAGCATCATATGATCATCAATTAAAAGAATACATTATATACATATAATGACATAAAATGTACAAAAACATATGGAATATATAATCATACATATCACTTTATCTTAGTACGCTGTATTTTAGCCAATACAGGCTTTAAAGAAACAGCGGAATTCAGACCAGGTGGACTGTCAAGCTGATAATCTAATGATCCATTCAAACTCTCTTATTTCCAATAGATTTTCTATATCACCTCCCCTAATGGATGCATAGACATTATCAATCACCCTAAACTTAAAATTATTATCTACACCATGCACATTAATATGCTTAAATAAAGCATTGTTCTCACATGCCCTTCTTATCTCAGATTTGCTCTATTATACGCTCTTTCAACTTCCTAGTTGTTTTCCCAATATAGAATGAAGAGCAAACTGTGTAACTTGCAAGGTATACTATATTATTAGTAACACAAGTAGCCGATACATGAAAAGTGTGGATCCTGTGCGTTAACTGATGCACAAATATACTATTCCCATGCATGTCGTTGGTGCCAACATTCATAATGTCACCACAACTACAGTTACTACATGCAAATGTACCTTTCTTCCTTATAGTACACAGACCCTGTGTTTCGTCCCTAAAATCTTTATAGCACAACATGTTCTTTAATGTCTTTATATTCCTATAAGCAAACCGTGGTCTGTCATCTAGAATTGCCCTAATCTCAGAAGATGCCATTAGGACTGTCCAATATTTATTTATAATACTCCTAAAACTACGTGCCATAGTGTTATAAGATGTTATGTATCTAACTTTCCCTTCCTTGGAAGAGTCACAAAGACCACTACCTACATATTCATTAGTTGACAAAAATATAGGTTTAAAGATAGTTCGTCTATTTGTTATTACAGATGTCAGGTCTATATTCACTAGCTATAAATTCTTGATATGTCTCCTCCAATTGAATTAAAAAACATGAATCATCTGTAGTTAATTTACTTATTCTACCAAACTGTGCCATAACGACACTTCTAAAGACATGTGGGGCATGCATGCTAGAACCATGCAAATATCTCCCACAAGTAAAAAACATTTCTAACATGAAAGTCTTTATGGGGAATCTGCTTCCCACAGCACTATTAATCTTTTCATAATCTGATTCTGATGTACAGCAAACCTCGACACCCAATAGCCACACTAGGCCTGCAATGCAAATACAGCAATGAAACAGGATAAGACAATTCCTTATGAAGATGACTGCCATAATTATGTACTTTCTGTGAAATTTATAAAGCAGGCAAAATGATGGAATGACAGTGTTTTGTAACTGCACATTGCACTTGAAATGAGCTGCAGCAAGAACTTAAGATGGCACAGGTGGACATCCCTCTTATACAACTAACATCTGTGAACGGGTATCCATCTAGCCTGAAGGGGGAGGGTGTTGTGCTCTGGAAGCTGGGATGGTCATTGTGCCTTCAGTAACTGCTGAAGGAGTGAAACATATGAGGAACATTAACTTTTATAATATGATGGAGGCTTCAGGGTGAAGCACCATCCTAGAATATGCAGCAGATTATGAAATGGCCACACTAGGGGCTGACAGCAGACTGTCTTTTGTCATTGTTTACATTTTTCTATGACTGCCCATTGACACGACACCTGTAAGTAGCATAGCGCTCTTTACTACTTCCAATTTCACAGATGGTCCTGATTTTGCCTCATACTTTTCTGTTCTTCACAACATCTGTGATTTTCTGGCAAATCATTAAGGATTGCCATCATTAAATAACATATTTAAGTTTGACTTCTTATCCTTCAAAACATGCATAATGATGCCAAATCTGTTGTTCTAGTAACTTTTAATGTATATTAGAGCAATATTTAAAATCTGTGCCTGAATGTGGCCATTTGTCCTTTTTTCTTGAAGTCTCCGAGGTGAAATGACCACTGCAAAAGCACATCTGTTGCCGTACTCGTTAAAGAGAATTGTAGTCAACAACAGACTATAAACACAAGGTTACTCCTGTTACTACACAGAATGCTTCAGAAATAATGTGCCATAAATGGTCTCATGAGCAGTTTCTTTAGTAAGATGAAATGCAAGACTGTCGACGAAGGCAATGAATCAGCAAATGTGGCAACTGTTGATGTGACACACTGACTCCAAGTAAATAACATGGAAAAAACTGGTTTGATGAGGCTGATTCACATCTTCTATAGCCAGAAACTTCATCTCCTCCCCTCCCCCACGGATGGCATGATTTCAAGAATCACCTCCCTTAGTCCCACAGTCAGTGGTACTCCTAGATAACAAAGCAGGGCAATGTGGGAAAACCAGGACACACTCAACCATGAGACACAATATGTGCATACATATACAAGTATAAAACAGATTAAGAATATCTGTCCTCTGTTTACTTTGCACACAGACAGACTAGCTGCTCGGATACAATACATACTCCTTAGAACTTTACTGCTGAGGTTTTTCCACAGGTATCCCCATAATGACCCTGGACTCAGTATGGCTAATGGTTCCCCAATAAATGCATTTAAATAGCCAACATAGCTGTACTACAAATAAGCTTCAAGATCAAAAAGCAATAACCCTCACTTTGGGTATGAATTTCTCTAATGCTCCCATATTAAATGAAACGAGCTCCAAGACTTGGGTCTCTGACTTGGCAATACGTAAAGCATTGAGCACTTTGGCACGCCACCAAGCTAATATAATTTAATTGCAGTGTCTACGTACAAGTCTTGCTACTGCACCTGTTTCCTGGACACACTTATCTAAACAATTTTCTCTCTCCAAACAAAGTTGCCTCATTGCAACTGTGCTGTTCAGAGAGATAAAACAGTTGAACAGGCTGCTATAAGCTATTGTGCTGCTTTACTTGAAGTTTACAGCTTATATATTCTCAACAGGCACTATTTTACAATAGAATAAAGACTGTGCTGCTGACAACCACAGAAATGTGATGTGTAGTGAGGATGCTCTGCCCTGCTGAATATGAGTTAATAGGGACAAAGACCTACATGCTATTTTTCTCGAACACAGAGAGATTAGTAGTAGGCTGGTAAAAAGAACTAAATGTAAATAAAGATGTGAAACAGCATTCACTAAAAATAGTAGGTCACAAGTTAAATACATGCATAAAAACATGTGCCTATACAATAAAGACTTGCAATTACTATACAGTAGCATTGTTTTCCTGCATCCACTGTGCATCCCTGTGCCTGCTGACCATCATGCTGCTGCCTTGGCTGCCCATTCATTCCCCACTGGGATGGAAGCTCTAGTGTCCATTTGTTCCCAACTAGGGCAACAGCACACAGCTAAAAGTATTCCCCTATCGGGTGCGAGTCAGCCTAGGCTTGGTTACCCAAAGGCAACCATGAAAGTGCCGATATTTTTCTCACCTCTCAGCTACAAGTGACAGTCAGCATCTGCATTACGGCAGGAGCCATCTAGTTAGTTTAGTCAGCCAGTTAGTTCCCAGTTTGTTTACCGGGATGGTCCATCTGATTTCAAAGAGCACCTTTTCAGTGAAGGGAGACAGAGAAAAGCTCTACAAGCTAAATTTTACAAAATACGAGAAAGACGTACATGCATACAAATCCAGCGAATTCAATAGCTATACTTTCCAATATACAGAAAATAGACATGTATACATAAATATAGAACAGGTATATGTAAAATAATATACAATACATATACATGCATCCATAAAATAGAACACTCTGAGATCCACTTAATCATAAAGAACAATGAAATTTAGTTTAAATAATTATAAGGATAACAGATGATACAAACTAGATCAGACAGTAATTAAACAGGTTATTTATAAAGGAACTGTGTATTAGTAGGGATATAGAGTAACTATGAAATACCAAAACAGTAGGTTTCTTTTAATCAAGACGTAGAAAGTTTGTATAGAAGTAGTGTACAAGAATTATGCCTCAGTGCCTTTGGCTCTCCATAGGAGCATGCACCCCCCCCCCCAACAAACATTACCATCAACATGCCAGTGTCCCTCTCCTTCCTGATCCAATTACCTGCTTCAGGCAGCATCTCCATACCTCTACCTTGAAGTGACAGAAACAGTAATTGGGAGCCATTACGCCCCCCTCCCCATGTGGGCACCCGAAAAAAAGAGAGAGAGAATGTACCAACCCCCACCCCCCAGCTCTTCCAGCTCCTAAGCCACTAAAACTGAGGTTGCCTGGGCTGCTGTCAGAGCTTTATCCTCTTGCACCATAGAGCAAGGAAAGCAGCATGGTTTGTCGACTGGAACTGTTACAGTACCTGTTCTGGAAACACAGCTATCAGTGCCGGTTCTGGAAACGCAGCTATCAGTACCTGTTCTGGAAACACAGCTATCCAATATTTTCAAAAATATCAACAAGTAGCTCTCTGTTCAGTTTTCATCATCAGAGGTATCGTTATAAATGCATAAGTTAACTGCCAGTACTTGCTGTCTATTATTATGCAGCAAGCACAGGCTAACCTATGAAGTAGCCCAGATAGCTGAAGGGTCACAGTACAGAAAGTGGAGCTTTTGCTTTGATTCAAGGTGCAGCGTGTACTGAAAGTGCTCTATAATCCTACTGGCATTTTCCCCAGGGCCTCGTTATGCTCATTTCCACTCTACACCTGTATATGGATACCCACTGCTATGTCAGCCAATAAGAAACCAGCAGTTGGTGTCACAACAGTTGGGAAGGAGGGAGTGGTACTTGTGTATTATCGCAACCACATTTCCGAAGTGCCAAAATTTGTTAATGTTTGGACGAAAATATTTATGTTAAGCTTAAAAGGGGTATGTAAACTATTAATTCTTACACTGTCCCATTGTGTAGGAGTCAGGAAGAGGAATAACCCTCACATTTTGTAGTTGTTGTGGATGTACTTTTCCGATGTAACTTACTGTAACCTAAAACCTACAAATAAAATAAACCTGACTTTCTGAATCTTAGTTATCCACTGTCATCTTCATTTAATTTGTTAAAATATGGCAACCTCAGATGATCTTTACTCGTGTAACTCTGATTATTGCTTTGATCACGTGTTTTACACCTCACAGTATTTGACCCTTGCACAGGCAATGGTATTAAAGCCTTTCAGTGGGCTTTGTGGTAGCGTTGTCGCCTCACAGTAAAACGCTGTCCCGTTCGATTCTCAGCTAGAGCGTCTTCTGCGTGGAGACATGCGTGAATGGGCGTACCTTCGTTGAAGGTTGTGCTTCAGGCCTGGCAAGCCGGTACGTAAAAATCAACTGTCAATCATTAGCGGACCGGAGTTCCGCTGTGGCGACCCCTAACCGGGAAAAGCCGAAAGACACAAACAAAGTGGGCTTTCTAAGATGTAGAGAATCACAAGATATGCGTTTTACAAAATGTTGCTTTGATTAATTTTTTTTACCATTTGTTACATCTGCACAGTAAGGGATGTGTCATGCATGTATTCTTGCCTTGTAATACTGGGGAGTGGCATTCAGTATTTCAGCATTGTACTTGTATACTGTGATATTTCAAGTTCCGACATTTCTCCTTGCAGCTGTATTCCCTAAATGTAGTCTACGTTGCTTACAGAATGTCTACATTGCGACTGAATAGTATTTTACACTTTAAACAACCCTTTTCAGGTTAACATGGATAATTTCCCAAAAACATTAGAAATTATGGCACGTTGTGGCTGTGATAATACGCAAGTACTGAGGGAGTTTCTATTCTGGATTATAATACATTTCTTGAACAAAGCATGGTTACAATGTAAATTTCAGTGCATTCCTTGCAATATTGCACTGAGACAGATGCAGTAATTCATACAAACAGCAGGTGGCACTAACGCACAAATAGAAATGTTCCCATAACAACACATGGGCACTAGCATTGCACTGAATGATGAGGCCCATCACTCCTTAGCAAAGCAGTGTTAACTTTTTTTTTTTTTTTTTTACTTGCTCATCTTCATAAAGACAGATATATTTTTGCACTATCTACGTTGTTTAACTCATATTTACATAGGTCACTTGCCAAAGGTAAATAGGGATCTCTAATTCTGTTGGCCTATGTCCCTGTCATTTGCAGTCTAGAACAGTGATGGCAAGCCTTTTGGGCTCGCCGTGTCAAAAAATTTGGAAAAAGTCTATCTTGACTCTGCTGGAGTGTTAGAGCCCCCCCCAACAAAAAAAGAAAATTCTTTACATATTCATTTATTAAAAAGAAATACAGTCCAATCATGTGTGCTGCTCTTTATTAAAAAGTAAAAGACAGCGACTTACACTAGGGAAAACAATATACGCACTGATAACTGGGTTTAAAACAGTGCACCAAAAAATGACCCAACTTTTAACAGTAATTTTAAATTGAACTAAAAAAATATGGAACACATTGCATTTGATTTGATTAACATCAATTAATGACTTTTTTGTTGCAGAGTTTTAATAGACAAGTGCAGGGTCACACATTTCTTGTATTTTTCTTCATTCAGTTTCTCTGGTAGCTTGGGTGCTGGCGAATACTAGTGTGTCACCCAAAATATCGTGATGTGTCATAGGTTCGTCATCACTGGTCTAGAATGTTAATGTGGAATGTTTGCACTCAGAGATAGACAAGTTTTATTTGCTATTATCACCACAAGTTAAAATGGGCAAAAAGTGCCTGTCATGACATTCTACCTCATTTGATGCATTTAACTCTATAAACCATTTCATTAATACATATTACAGACTGCATTCTTACTTCCAAAGAATTTTCAGTTTAATCCTAAATTACATTTAAGCCGCAGGCTGTAATGGCCAGAGATACTTTTTTTGGCTCTATAGGTAGCAAGTTCAATGCTTTAATGTTGTAAACTATAATGTATCACAGAAAGAACTGTGGCTGACAAGCACTCTGTTTATACTCTGTGGCCAACAAGTACTGTTATACACACGCTAAACAGGCAACCAGAAAAAATGCTCATTAGCATTTCTGTAAATCAAAACTATGGACAATACAGACTGGCAGTCATCTCAAAGGATCACAGCTATCAGCTGTTTCTGTAAGAAAATTTTTAAAGCAAAGCCACTTAACCAGAAAGTGCACCCAGGTCACCCTTGAAAAGTGGCATTTGTCCAGTGATCTTACCTTAACACAAGTAATAATGCAGCTGTTCATGAAACCACCTTTATTAGATGGAAAAAATCATACCCAACTCTGTTGACATACATAGATAAAGTCTTGACTGTTACCCATATAAAATAGTCCAATTACAGGCCTTGGCACTGGGGCAGCTGGCTGGGAAGGCAAGAATGAAAAGGTGCTGTGGCTTTTCACCTCTACCTCTGGGGGAAGGGATGAGACGGCATGAGTAGAATCCAAATTCTATGGTGAAATCCCTGGTGGAGAGAGAGAGAGATAGACAGACAAGAGAGAGCAGGATGCTCTCCTTCAATGGGTATGGTGTATAATATACTGCCTCTCACAGACATGCAAGTCACATCCACTGATCACTATCTCTTGGGACTACATGGGCATGAGCTAAAGGGGGAACTGGTAAGGTTAAGTGTAAACCTTGGTCTCTTGACCCTCATCCCTAGTAAAAATAAATAAGACATGCAGCTTTCACCTCAGACGGAATGAATAGACCAAATGAGTGGGTGGGGAGACCTGACAGCTGCTGAAGAACCAGAAGGAAAGCATATCGGGTGGCTCAGTGGTACAGCGGTTAATGTTGTCGCCTCACAGCAACAGGCTCTCTGGTTCGATTCTCAGCTGGGGTGCCTTCTGTGCAGAGTCTGCATGTCCTCCCTGCATTCACATGGGTTTCTTCTGGGTACTCTGGTTTCTTCCACATTCCAAAGACATGCGTGAATGCATTAACCCTCACAGGCAGACAACGTTACAATCTATTCTTTAAAACTAGGTAGGACTTCTAATGCAGTGCATAAAAATGCTTATTTTGCCATAAGGTAATTAACCAAAGATGAACCTGAATATTTCCAAAGGGAAGTGTTCCTAGGCTGCTCTTGGAAGTTTAACCACTTACTACATGAAAAGAGGTTGCCGCTAATTAAGGATTACACGTCGTTATTGCAGGTGCAGAACTGTATGGGCACATGGGGTAATGATCCCAGAAATGACTGTGAGGTGAAAGCGCATCTCTTTCCATACTAAGAACGCAAAACTGATTTTTTTAAACATCCAATCAAAAAGCCATGGTTGTGGGTCTTGCCACCATTCTGTTTGCTCTGACAAGAGTAAAACTACATTCTACTCCCTCGTTTTGCAAGGATCAGCAACCTGACCTACTGCATTTCATGTTTTCATTATTTGTTTTTAGTGTAACTTTACTGTCTCACTCTAAATAGTGAAATAACATGCCTATAAATAGCGAAATAACATGCCTATAAATAGCGAAATAACATGCCTATAACACTATCGTTTGCGAATGTTAAAGGATAAAATACTTTTGCTCTCTTCCTGCACGAGCATGGAGACTTGAACAGCCAGCTGTTATGAACGCTCGTAAGAAACACATCTAGGGGGTGGGCTTGACATGATGATTACGGTCTTCACCTCACTGACGAAAGGTAAAGGGTTTGATTCCAAGGTTATTGGCTAGGCTTAAAACAGTCCTTCAAAGCAGTTAGCTTAGTATGCACCTATGAACCTCTTCTTAATAACAAATCAATTAAGCAAAACTAAGACCTAAACTTTAGATCCTGATAATTATGGGATGGGGAGAGAGGAAAGTAGCAACTGCTCACAAGCAGCACTGGAGCGTCCTGGTATTCACCATGCAAATTTTCTATTCCAGTCACTTCCCTTTTATTTCTGTCATCCCTCATCTATGTAATCCTGACCCCTGACAGGCAACTAACTGAAACCTTCTCCTTATCCAGCCTGGTAACTGGGATGTCAGTGTGTCTCACAGTGTAGTCTCCTATGATCAGAATATTGGGTTGTGGAGTGTTTTGCCATACGGGCTTGGTAATTGTGGCACAATGAGGTGCAGCTTTATGAGTTGTGATGGGAACGGTCTTGTTTGCATACACGCTTCATTTTTGAGGACTACACTAGAGAGACCTTAGAGGTTTGGGTAGGTTACACGTGAGCACCTCTGCATATGTGGGCCTGTGTTGTGTGGTCCTTTCTGGGTGAAGTGAGCGATGTGTGTGTGTAAGTTGCTGACAAACTACTTGTTGCTTTTTGTGTCTGTATGTGAGAGCTTAGCCTCTAATGTCAATATACAACTACATCTCTCGTGTACTATATTTGTCTGTTCGAGAATTAAGTGGTTGTCAGTATACATAAGGCAATTTTTACATTGCCTCAGGATAGCCACGTCTGCCAAGATGGATGCCACACTACTATAAAATGTCAACTCCGTCTACAGTTGCAACAAACAACATTTTCATTCCTGTAAGACTCTCAGTAGGAAACTGCTATTCTGCTAAAATTTTGCCAACCGATCGAAAACTAGGAAAGAGTTGTGAACGGACAATATCAAAGGCATGCGGAAAGTCATTTTCACAATGACACACCAAAAATCATTGGTGAACCCTTAGTTTGAGGGTTACCATCACCATGACTCTATGGGAGAAGAGGGGACTCAGAAATAACCTAAGAAAACATCTGTGCACAAAACAGCAAATCCAAATTTGGAGAGTTGCTTACAAGGTAAGGTTTCATTCCTTCTTCCTCATTCACTTGTTTTTTCAAATTTTTTTTTCTTTTTGAAAGAAGGTGCCCATTTAGCCTGGATTCACAGTACCCAGATGACCAGAGTTCAACTAGTGACTTGGAAGTTGGGGGTGGAGAGGAGATCAGGCAGGTGCAGGATGGCAGTTGGAGTATGATACAAGCTCACCCATCCTGGGGGAGAGGCAACTAGGTCAGCTGTTGTCCTGAACCTAACAGAAGCTGGATGCATACCAGAACAAAGACACATCAGCAGCAATTAGAGAAGGGAGGCATTCCCACCAAGCAGCATATGCTGTAAATGGGATTAGACAAGTGCAATACTGTGCTTATGCAATGGTCAGCATTGTCAGCAGTGGTCAGTGGGCACTGGGAATTGGTGGTTAGGAAACTGCTAAAACAATGCTGAATAGCTCTTTCTGTACTGACAGGATAAATAGACTAATTTATTCATGGGGGATTAATGATCCTTGCCAGGCAGAGGAAGCATAAAAAGACAAAGGCAATTAAAATAAAATACAGGTGACCACTCGGTGGAGGTTGTAGCACCAGTGAGAGTTACTCGTGGTAACGGACTCCCACTTTACGATATCCATCTCTGTTTTCCTGAGGTATGCCATGGAAGTTCCATGACTTCCAAAGTACAGTACATTGCACATATTTTAGCAGAAATTCTCCTGAATCATTTTGCTGAATTGTCTCCCACATCCTTGCATTTCCCAGTAAAACACAATGCATGTTATCATAGTTATAATGCATGTCATCATAGTTAGAAGGCCAGATGTGAATACATTTAATAGACATCCAGATCACACAAACTGAAAAGCAGTGTAAAATGTAGGGCTTAATCATACATTACCAACCCACTGTCACTTATCTGTAGCAACTGGAACTTAAATCTGCAGTATATTAAGTGGTAGGAGTAGATCAAAAATTGGGTATGACACAGCATTAACCAAGGATGCAATTCTGAATACAGTTTATAGTGCACTGAGTGCAGCAATTATGCTACAAAAACAGGAATAGAGGAGCTTAAGCTCCTTTCAGATGTTAGAAATATGCTTAACCTTTTCCTAAGCACCACTATGCACTGACTGCCTCTCATGCTGCTGAATGATAGTGCCAGATGACAAACAGTAATTGTAGAAGGTAAAACAGCTTAAAAAGTGTTAAGCACTTTGCTCTGCCGTGCTTGTAAACAAAACTTCAGCAAAACAAAGTGTCTAACAGCTTTTAAAGCCATGTGCTCAAAAGTTTAACTGCATTGTTTCAGTAACTGATGGTTAGTACATGGAGCAGAAAAGGCTCTAAGCACTACAAAGCACTATAACGGAGGTCTCACTGATCATAACTCTTACTGTGGTTTTGACATGGAAGCCAAGAAATTTACCTCCAAGTGCCATCTGCTGTAGGTCTTTTGCTCAAATATAAGAGAATCACTTGGGGATAGTCAAAACAATTAGTATTTCCAGAGCCAGTATGTTACTTTCACTAGCTGAACGGAAATGTGACTAGATCTGTATCTGAAAAGGATGATTTGTACCAAACATGTATTTAAGATGCAGATTTACCCACATTCCTTTCAACTAGTGAAAATACATGCAAGTTAGTGTTCCTACTAAGCATTTTATTGGTTCATAGGTATTTACTAGGCTAACTACCACAATGGTCTTTAAGCCTAGCCATGCATCCTAAGTTGCTGACAAGTTCCGATACCCTTGATAAGTGTAAGCAGAAGTTTAGGAGATTAACCATTTACAAGCAGGGCCCTGGGAGGTGAACCATTTACATGTTGTCCATTAGAGACATAGGTACCAATGCAGGGATGAATTTCCCGTTCCCCATCCAACTGTCCAAGTTGCACTTGAACTGGGTTAGGGAGCAACTCTGATTCACATGGATGGAGGGCCTGTTCCACAGACAGGGTAGTCTCTAGGATACATAGCTGTCTCTCCAGCAAGTCTTATATCACAGTCAAGTCTTTAAAACAGGTAATTCTGGTGCTGTTTGTTTTGCGGAAATACAGGAGGTCCAGATTGGGGTCGGACAATGCCCTGTATGCTAGGCATAGCTCTCCCCTCAAAAAACTGTAGGAGACAGAATACAGGGATATGGCCTTGAGGCGGTCTGTGTAGGACATTTTATTTACACCTAGGTTCATAGGTAGGTACTAGGCTATCGGCCCTAGGGCCTATACAAGCCCAGCCAAAAAGGTACCCTGGCTTTTGCCACCCAAGAAAATTATTTTCCTGTGCCACTGTCGAGCAGAGCCACAGAAGTGATCTCTGGGGTCGAGCATAGCCACAGAAGTGATCTCTGGGGTGAGTTTCCTATTTCCCATCCAATCATCAAGATTTTTCTTGAAGAGTACTAATGAGGAGCTTTGTTTGATATAGATAGGTAGTTTAATTCCAGAGAATGGGAAGTCTCTGGGACAGGAATCTATCCCTCCAGCATGTTCTGTTTATTGTGGTGACAAGGTTTAGGTCCCTAGAGCGTGTAGCTCGGAGGGATTGGGACTTCTTTAAGTGGAGCATGTCTAACAGCTCTGGGTTTGACATAGCTTTGTATGTTAGGCAGAGACCACCTCTGAGTAGGCGATATGCGATGGAATAAAGCTGGAGTTTTTTGAAACTGTCTGTGTACGGCATCTGTTTGAGGCCGGTAATCCTCTTTGTGAGGTATTTCTGCGGCCTTTCCAGTTGCTGTAGATGTCTTGTGAGGTACATACCAAAAGGGGTGTTGTACTCTATAATGGGTCTAATGAGTGATTAGTAGAGGGGAACAATGACCTCTTTTTTTCTGGATGAGAAACCTTTTGTGATGAGGTGTGCCATGTAGAATGATTTCCCGACTACTGTAGCGATGTGATAATCAAAGGAGAGACTACTGTCCCACCTGTGTCCCAAGGTCTCATCACATTTTGGGTGTTAAGTATGCTACCACCTATGTTGTAGTTCATGGGTGCAGAGTTTTTACCAAAGAGGATGACAATGCACTTTTTGGCATTGAGCTTGAGGCCATAGCTTTGACACCAGGCATGTCTCAGTGAGGCCCTTTTATAGGATGTCCACATCGTTAGGCGTTTTGATTATGGCTCCTAGTTTGCAGTCATCTGCGAACTTCATTAGCCAAAGACCTTCACAGGAGAGGACCCAGGACTGAACCCTGTGATACTCCACTTGTCACTGGTCTGAAGTCGGACTTGGAGTCTGCTACTTTCACAGTGTGGGTTCTGTCAGTGAGCCAGTTGGCAACCAATCTTGTGACATAGGGATTTATATATGGCTTTGGTGACTGCTTCAAAGAAGTCTATCAGATTTAGGAGACATGATCTGGCTTTTACAAACCCGAACTGGGTGGGGTCCAGAGTTTGGAGATTACCAATGTCTTTGTTTATAAGTTCCATGATGATGCATTTCATGGCCTTGCACACCAGGCTCGCCAGGCTAATGGGGTGGTAAGTTCCCAGGGTCCGTGGTGGCTCCCCCATTGTGGAGTGGGATAACAGTTGCTGTGCGCCATTCAGAGGGCACAAAGCCTGAGGTGAGGCTATGATTGAACATGGTACTTAGGTGGGGTGCCAGTTCGTTCTGTAGATCGTGTAGAACGCAGCCTGGGATGTTGTCTGGTCCCATGGATGCTGTGTTCTTGGCTTTGGAGAGTGTGGCTTTTACCTGTGCAGCCGTGATTTCAGATTCTTTGCATTCTTCCAGTATAGAGATGGGCTGTTTAGGGGGTGAGAGGGGGTAAAGTTAGCACAGAACTTATCTGCCAGGATGTTGGCAATATCAGCTGGGTCTGTATATTTAGTGCCATTGTGCTGCAACTCAGAGCAGATCTGAGTGTTGCCATTGAGATTCTTGACATAGCTATAGAATGCTTTGCAGTTGTCTTTAGAATCAGTGGCAATTTTGTTTTCGTAACTAGCTTTGGTTCATAGGTAGGTACTAGGCTATCTACCCAAAGGCATTTATAAGCCTAGCCAGAATGTGTTGGCTTTCGCTGCCCCCATAGATTAGTTCCCTATGCCTCTGACCAGCAGAGCCACTGAAGTGATCCCAGAGGTAAACTTTCTGTTTCCCATCCACTCGTCAAGATTTCTTTAGAAGAGTGTTAGAGAGGAGCTCTGCCTAATGTAGATTGGGATCTTGTTCCAAAGCATGGGAAGTTTCTGGGACAGGCATCTATCCCTCCAGCACATTCTATTTATTGTTGTGGTGAGATTTAGATCCCTAGAGCGTGTGGCTCGCGGGGATAAGGTTTTCTTTAGGTGGAGCATGTCCATCAATTCTGGGTTGGACATGGCCTTGTATGTCAGGCAGAGATCACCTCTGAGTAGGTGGTATGCAACAGAGTACAACTGTAATTTCTTCAGTCGAGCTGCATAGGGCATCTGTTTGAGGCCAGTGATCCTCTTGGTGAGGGACTTCTGTGGTCTTTCCAGCTGTTGCAGATGTCTTATAAGGTACATCCCAAATGGGGCATTGTACTCTATGATGGGTCTGATGAGTGATGAGTAGAGGGGTACAATGACCTCTTTTGATCTGGATGCGAACCCTTTTGTGATTAGGTGGGCCACATAAAGGATTTTCTAACCACTTTGACAATGTGATTATCAAAGGTGAGATTACCATCTACTTGGGTCCCCAGATCCCTTATTATGTCTTCTGTATTTAGGGGACTACCACCTATGTGGTAGTTTGTGGGTACTTTGTTTTTTCTAAAGGGGATGACTATGCACTTTTTGGCATTTAGCTTGAGGCCATGAGTTTGACACCAGATAGCCTGTGAGACCCTTTTGGAGGATGTCTGTGTCAGCCGGAGTGTCAATTATAGCCCCTAGTTTGCAGTCGTCTGCGAACTTGGTCAGCCATAGTCCTCCTGTGCTTGCCTGTACCTCTGAGAAGTATATGCCGAACAGGGGGGGGGTCCTAGGATTGAGCCCTGCGGAACTCCACTTGTAACCGATTTAGAGTCGGACCTAGCTCCTGCAACTCTCACCATGTGGGTTCTGTCCGTGAGCCAGTTGGCAATCCATCTGGTGACGTAGGGATTTATGTTTAAGCTGGTGAGCTGGTCTATAATACCAGAATTGGGAATGGTGTCGAAGGCCTTTGCGAGGTCTAGGTAGGCTTTGTGTACCAACTTTCCCTCATCTATAACCTTGGTAAATGTCTCAAAGAACTCCACCAGGTTTAGGAGGCATGATCTGCCCTTAAAGCCGAAATGGGTAGGGTCCAGTGTTTGGGAGGTTCCCAATGTCGCTGTTAACGAGTTCCATGATGATGTGCGCCACAGCCTTGCAGACCAAGCTAGTCAAGCTTATAGGGCAATAGTTCCCTGGGTCTGTTGTGGCTCCACCTTTGTGGAGCAGAATAACTGCTGCTGTGCGCCACTCTATGGGTACGTAGCCTGAGGAGAGGCTGAGTTTAAACTGTGTTTAGGTGAGGGGTTAGTTCGTCTTTGAGCTCGTGTAGGATGCAGCTTGGGACACCGTCCAGTCCCATTGATGCTGTGTTTTTGGCTTTGGAGAGGGCTGTTTTAACCTGAGTCTCTGTGATTTCAGGGACTCTACATTCTTCTGGTATGGCTATGGGCCATCTTGGGGGTGAAGTTTGAGATGAACCTGTCTGCCAGGATGTTGGCGATATTGGTCGGTTCAGTGTATTTTGTGCCATTCTGCACTAACTCCGAGCACATCTGAGCATTGCAACTTAGATTCTTGACATAGCTAAAGAATGCCTTGTGGTTATCTTTGGAGCCCTTGGCAATTTTTCTTTCAAAGCTTGCCTTGGATGATTTTGAGGGATCGTAGTTTCATGCTGATACTGCTCAGGGATGTCTTCCCTTCTTGGGATTTTACTCTTTTCTGTCCTAGTTTCCTCCTTCTATTTGTATAGCTTGTTTATGGCAGGAGTCCACCAGACTAGTTTCCTTTTCTTGGAGAAGTGAGTCTTGGTTTTGCTTGGGATGGCATGATCCATGCATTCATGTAGGTGCCTGTAGAATGCATTAGTAAAGAATTTTGCAGCTTGGGCAGCGTTATCCCTCAGCATAACTTTGAAACTTTACACCTCTGTCTTCAGTAACGGGAAGTTTGCTTTTGAAAAGTTTTTCACGGTGGTTTTCTTGTCCGGGGCTGGGGGCGGAATGTGGATATCCAAAGTGATTTGTTTATGGTCAGATCTAACCAGTGAGGGGTTGACCTCCGGTGTGGAACACCGGTCGCCCATGTTGGTGATGACCAGGTCCAATATGTTGTCACCTCTGTTGGGAGTGTTGACCAGTTGAACCAGAGCATTTGAGTTTATAAATTCTAGGAAATGCTGGGCAAGGGAGTTAAGTACTTGAGTAGTTCTCCCAGTTAATGTTTGGATAATTGAAATCACCCAATATTAGAGTGTTTGGTAGGACCTTTATATCTCCCAGTGTTTCCAGGAACGCGGAATGGGGGTCCTGGGACATGGTGGGTGATCTGTAGCAAGCTACAATTTGAATTGCAGTTTTGCCCATTGTTAGTTGCACGTGGATGATCTCTGAAGCATCATGCCGTGCCACTAACCTGGAGGTGTGGGTATCCTTGATGAATATGGATATGCCCCCGCCTTTTGTATTTTGGTTTGGGTTCTGTGGCCGAAATGTATGGTATGAGTTGTAGCCTGGTAGTGCCGGGGTGCTCTCTGGAGCCTTAAACCAGGTTTCTGTTACTGCACATATATTGATTTTTTACATACCGAGGGACTGCCTAGAGTGCGTGCATTTTGAGGTTTAGACTTCTGGCACTGAGTAGCACTACCCTCAGTTTTCTGTTACTTGTGCTATTTATGGCAGTAGGTTTGTCTTTTGAGGCTTGCCTAAAAAAGGCACTATGGTGGCGGCAAGAGCCTTGGCCAGTATTCGAAAACCTAAGTGTGACATGTGCAAGCCGTCTCTAGCGAAGCAGCGTGGCTCGTCGAGCATGTCATCCCAGGCGGACAGACACTGGAACCCCTTTGAATGACACCAGAAACTTAGCCAATTGTTGAAATTGAGAATTTTTTCTTTATACTGTGGTATCATTCTTGGTGAGGGCAGAATGGTATTCAGGGTCAGGGTCATACCGGCCTGGGCTATGTGATCAGAGAGCTCTTCCATGTCTCTCCATGTAGTCCAGAGAGGTACGGCTCAGATCATTCACACCAACAAGGACAATGACAGAGTCATATTTGTACTTGTTCTGTATTGACCTGAATGCTTGTGTTATGTGGCAGATCCTGGCGCCCGACAGGCAACTAACAGTAACCTTCTCCTTATTCAGCCTAGTGAGTGGGATGCCAGTGTGCCTGACTATAGAGTCACCTATTACTAGTATGTTGGGTATGTTATTTTGCCTTAAGGGCTGTGATTGCATGGCTCACTGGTTTTGTGAAGTATGTGTTTCATGGTTTGTGTTGTGGATGGAGGTTGCTTGGATGTTTGCTTTGGAGGTCTCTGTTGGTTTTGTGGATTTTTATTTAGAGCCTCCAAGTATGTTTTCATGCATTTATGTGTGTTTTTTTCCAGTGCTGCTTTAATGGGTTTATGTGAGACTGGTGGTGTGTTGCAAGTATTTCCCCTCTCCTCTTGACTGTCTGATCCAGTCTTGGGTTGAGAGAGCTTAGCCTCCAGTTTGGCTGTATAATTGTATCTCTCGCATGTATTAGTGTTTGGTGGTAGGAGGAGAGGGTTGTCTGTGTACTTGAGGCATTGCCTCAAAATGCCCAGATTCACCAGTTGGACTGGAGAGTACACCTGAAACTGCCCTTTGGACATGCTTGGATAGATACAGTGAACTGTTACTGGATGGCTGGTAAGCTCAAATAGAGAGCCTTGTCCTTCTGTACAGTACAGGAGGGTCTAGTGCTAGGGTTTATAAGTGCTTGCTATAAATTTTGAGTAAGTGTCAGGTTGAGAAATGAGTGGCTTGAATGCTTAAGTTGAAGGTTTGTCTAGTTCCAAAGGAAAAATTGAAGAGGAGACTTTGTGAATCGGGAATAGTTTTACCCTAGCTAACTTGCGCTGCCCGGCGCGCAAAACTGGGCAAATACGGTATTGGTATTTGGAGGATTTTATCAGGGATCACAGCTTCTTACTGAGGCTGACCAGGGAGCTCCTCCACTCATGGGATTTTACTCTTTTGCAACATTTTCTTTCTTCTGTTGTACAGTTTGCTTATGGCAGGGGACCACCAGATTGGCTTCCTTTATTTGGAGGATAGCGTATTGGTTCTGTTTGAGATAGCACGATCCACGCACTCATTTAAGTGCTTATAAAGTGCAATTGTGTAGTATTCAGTAGTCGTATTGTCCATTTGCATGGGTGTCATGAAGTTCACCACTTCTGTCTTAAGAAGCATGAAGTTGGCTTTGGAGAAATTTTTTACTGTGGTTTCCTTAACGGAGGGTGGGGGCAAGATGTGGATATCTAGGGTAATTAGCTTATGGTCGGATCAGACCAATGAGGCAATGACTTCAGGTGTGGAACACCGGTCACTCATGTTGGTAATGACTAGATCTAGGATTATTGTTGCCCCTGGTGGGGGTGTGGATAAGTTGATCCAGGGAATTGGACCTTGTATGCTTTTAATACGGAACCTCTGTGGACGTTCCAGTTGTTGGATATGCCTGGTTAGGTATATACCAAAGGGGGCATTGTACTCAATGATAAGTCTGATAAATGCCGAATACAATGGAACAATGACTTCCTTGGACTGGGATGCCACACCTTTGTTTTTAAGTTGCACAACATAGAATAATTTCCTTACTACTGTAGACATGTGAAGATCAAAGGCTAAATTACCGTGTGTGTCACCAAGTCCGTGACTACTGGGTCAACTTTAAGGGGTGTGCTGTCAATAAAGAACATGCCCAAATTTGGGCTCAAACCCACGACCCTGAGATTAAGCGTCTGGTGCTCTACTGCCAGAGCTTAATACCCTCACTCAGTGTGCAGGGTAATTCTGAGTGTTTACTTCTCTAGTATATTTAAGTCTACAAAATGTTTTAAAGGATACTTGCAATTAACTTTTACTTTTATAATCAATTGAACACATTTTCTAAGTGTTCTGTTATACTTGGGTACTGTATCACTACATATGGTGAGCTAAGAGCCATAATGTATTTTGTCAAAGTATACAGCATTTATTTAGGTCATTGTTTCAATAAAAAGCTTTGTAAACTTTTTTTTTTTTTTAAACACTGACGAGACAGCCTATGTTTTTCCATAGTTTGTCACTGAGGTTTATGGGTGATCTTTCTCCTCGTTGGCAACAGCACAGGAAAAACAAATTTCAAAGCACCCCCCTTAAATATTTGCTGTTGGAATGAAGATCCTAATCGGCGTTTCCTCCAGCATATATGGTGGTGCAAAAGGTGAGTTGTGCAAGTTTGGCAAAACACTTCAAAATAGAAATACTGTGCATATGTAGAAAAAAGAAAAAAGAAGAGAAATAGCTGACAAATTCCAATGCCCTGTAAATAAGAGTTTAAGCAACACTTTCCTTGCAAAGTCATGCACAAACCTAACTTCTAGATCTGCCTCAGGACTGCTTTTGCTGCAGTTTGATTGAACTTGCCTTAATACAAACATTGAAATTACGTGTACTTCAACCACTCCTACATTACATAAATAAATGTATATGGAAAATATGTGCATTCGTCTGCTGAGCAGGTCTGTATATGTCTATAACAGCATTTCTGCAGCAGTGGGTACTACACTAACCCTCCTCCCAAACGATGGAAGGCAAACAAAAACTCACAAAAGGCACCTTTATTTTCAACCTGTTCAGTAAATCTTTAGAAACTATTGATTGGTCCACACCCAAAAATTCTATGACTACATGGTTAAAAAACAAAACTCAGTGTTAGTTATTTTAATAAACTAAGATACATCTCTACAGCACAATCAGGGCCACTAACTACTGCTTGTTCTTACCTTCAAAAACATAAATGGTCAGGCCCTTTTCCCCTCACCACACTACATTTAACAACCACTCTTCTCTTTTTCACTCAGTGGTTCATTTCTTTCCAAAAGATGGGGGTGGGGTATAAGCAAGTTAGGTCTCTTCAGTCCTGGCCTACATTTGTAGTATGTGCACAGTCTGCATGTCCTCCCTTTTATAGGTTCATAGATGTGTACTAGGCTAATGGTCCTGGAGCCTTTTACAAGCCTAACCCATAGGATTACCCTGGCATCGTGCCACCCGACCTTAGTTCCCAGAGCTTCTGTCGAGTAGAGCCACTGTAGTGATCCCCGGGGTGAATTTTCTGTTTCCCATCCACTCATCAAGGTTTCTCTTGAAGAGGGTCAGTGAGGCGCTCCGCTTGACATGTATGGGAAGCCTATTCCATAGCATGGGCAGTCTCTGGGTTATGAACCTGTCCCTCCAGCTTGTTCGGTTGATTGTGGTCTCTGGAGTGTGTAGTGAGGAGGGATTGGGATTTCTTTAGATGTAACATTTCTAACAGAGCTGGGTCACACACACAGTTTTATAACCTCAAAGTGTGAGTTTTCACCTCATTCAATGGTACCAACACTCACCTACCCACAAACTACGGAATCATCCTCTGAAAGTCCCCTCCCTCCAAAATCGACTCCAACCCTATCATACCACTATGCTCCAGCAACATAAATCAATTACAGGTAACTAAAACCCGGAACTCTGCTGGAGAAGCTCTCTTCTCCTACTCCTTAGCAAAATTATGGAATACCCCTCCTCACACTATAACGTCTGTGTCATCATACACTAACGTCAAAGCTGCTCTAAAATCTCATCTAAAAGAGCACTGGACATGCCCCTGTAACAAACCTCTCTAACATCTCTACCCCAACCTCTCTAATCCCTTTCTTCCACCCCTCTAACTCGGATTACAGCCAAATGAATTGCTTGTAAACTTATATCTCAGCTGTAATCTTAGCCACGGTTATTCTAGGGTAACAGCTGCTAGCTCAACTATTCATAGGTAGGTAACTAGGCTATCGGCCCTGGGGCCTATACAAGCCCAGCCAAAAAGGTACCCTGGCTTTTGCCACCCAAGAAAATTATTTTCCTGTGCCACTGTCGAGCCACAGCCACAGAGGTGATCCCGGGGTGAATTTCCTATTTTCCATCCAATCATCAAGATTTTTCTTGAAGAGTGCTAATGAGGAGCTTTGTTCGATATAGATAGGTAGTTTATTCCAGAGTATGGGAAGTCTCAAATACTGGCTAGTCTTTATGGCACCAATGATGTGCGTTGTACCATTTAACTAAATAATTTCATTTTGAACTATAACTGTTACTACTATTGTTAAACAAAACCTACCTATACTTTTTGTAACTTGTAATTGTTGTTTTTAATTGCTTTTCTTGTGGGGCTTTTCTCCCCGGGCCTCTGCTGAAAAAGGATCTGCGTCCAGTCGGATTTTCCCAGTCAACAAATGTAAATAAACAATAAATAAATAATAGGTCAAGCAGACTTGGCTTAGTGGTAAATCACTTTGTCTAGGGTGTGCAGGGTCCTGGGTTCAAGACGTGCAGGAGCTGTTTATTTCGTGCCCATTGAGTGGCGCACAGCTACAGTTATCCCAATCCACAAAGGGGGATCCATCTTGGATTCCGGGAACTACTGTCCCATCAGTCTGACAAGCCTGATCTGCAAGGGCATGGAACTTAGAAACAAAGACACTGGCAACCTTCAAACACTGGACCCCACCCAGCTTGGGTTCATGAAGGGCCGATCTTGTCTCCTGAACCTGACTGACTTCTTCGAATCAGTCTCCAGAGCTGTGGACGAGGCTAAGATGGTCCACACAGCCTACCTGGACCTCACTAAGGCCTTCAACACCATCCCCCACTCTGGAAACATAAATAAACTTACTAACCTGGGCATAAATCCCTACGTCACTCAATGGGTTGCCAACTGGCTTACTGACAGAACCCAGACTGTAAGAGTAGCAGACTACAAATCCAGCTCCAGGCAGGTGGAGTACCTCAGGGTTCAGTCCTGGGACTGCTCGTTTGGCATCTACTTCTCTGATGTACAGGCCAACACTAATGGACTCTGGCTAATAAAGTTTGCAGATGACTGCAAACTGGGAGCCAAATGATGTGGATATTCTACAAAAGGGCCTTACAGTAACAGATGTTTGGTGCCAGAGCCATGGGCTCAAGCTTAATGCCAAGAAATTTATATTTATCCCCTTTGGAAAAAAAAACATGTACCCATGAATCACCACATAGGTGGCAGTACACTAAACATCGAAAGTGTGATGAGAGACTTAGGGACACAAGTGGACAGTGGTCTCACCTTCGATAACCACATCGCCACAACAGTCAGGAAATCCTATGTGGCACACCTCATCATCAAGGGCTTTTCATCCAGAAAAAAGGAGGTTATTTTCCCAATGTACTCATCCCTCATTAGACCCATTAAAGATTATAACACCACATTTGGTATGTACCTCAAAAGACATCTGCAACAGCTGGAAAGGCCGCAGAAATACCTCACTAAAAGAATCACAGGCCTAAAGCAGATGCCCTACCCTGACCGCCTTAAAAAAACTCCAGTTATACTCTGTCGCATATCGTCTACTCAGAGGCAACCGCTGCTTAACATACAAGGCCATGTCAAACCCTGAGCTGTTGGACATGCTTCACTTAAAGAAATCCCAATCCCGCAGAGCCACATGCTCCAGGGATCTAAACATTGTCATCACAATGAACAAAACATGCTGGAGGGATAGGTTCCTGACCCAGAGACTCCCCATACTCTGGAATAGACTGCCCATATATGTCAAGCAGAGCGCCTCCTTGGCCCTCTTCAAAAGGAACCTTGACAATTGGATGGGAGATGGAGATTCAGCCCGGGGATCATGTCAGTCACTCTGCTAGACAGGGGTCCAGGGAAGTAAATATTGTGGGAAGAAATAGCCAGGGAATTGTTATGGCTAGACTTGTATAGGCCCTAGGGCCGATAGCCTAGTACCAACCTATGAATCTATCACCTCTAAGTAGGCAATATGAGACAGAGAATAGTTGGAGTTTTTTGAGTGTCCATATAGGACAAGTGTTTAAGGCCTAGTATCCACTTTGTGAGGTACTTTTGTGGCCTTTCCAGTTGTTGCAAGTGTCTAGTGAGATACATGCCAAATGGGGCATTGTACTCAATGATTGGCCTAATCATGGAAGAGTAGAGAGAGACAATGACTTCTTTCTTCCTGGATGCAAAACCCGTAGTAATCAGATGTGCCACATAGAAGGACTTTCTGACCACAGTGGCAATGTGGTGGTCAAAAGAGAGGTTGCTGTCAACCTGTGTTCCCAGATCTCTTATGACGCCTTCTATGTTCAGTGGACTACCATCGATGTGGTAATTCATGGGAACCAGGTTTTTCCCAAAGGGGATGACTATGTTCAGTGGACTACCATCGATGTGGTAATTCATGGGAACCAGGTTTTTCCCAAAGGGGATGACTACACATTTTTTGCCATTGAGCTTAAGGCCATGGTCCTGACACCAGTCGTTGGTTTTCAGTATGTTTTTCTTCTCCAGATACTCTCTTCTCTTCCCACATCCTAAAGATATGTTGCTTAAGGTGGGGAAGGCCGACTGCTCTAATAAGCTGACCAAGTCTGTTCTGCAGAGCTCATTTCTAACTATAATGTAGCTGTGGACTCAGTGAGGCTATACTGCACACAGACTGAAATAAAATTATGCATATTTTATAAATCCGCACAACTTTTTTCTAATCACACACATTTTACATATGCACAGCAAATATATTACATACACACACACACACACACACACACACACACACACACACACACACACACATTTATTTTATTATTTTTTTTTAATTTACATTTGTTGACCGGGCTAATCTAACTGGATATATGTCCATTTTCAGTAGACGCCCAGGGAGATAAGCTCCATGAGACACAAAATAACAGCAAAAAACATAAAATAACATCAGTTGTATATACAAGGACATTTCTGGTTAACACAGAAATATTCAGTGAGGACAGAAATCGTTACAGTGTAAAATGCAGGTTCAAATCAACATATAGGTACAATACATAATGCAAAAAAAAAAAAGAGGCATACAGGCAAAACATACAGGTACAGTACATTATAAAAAAGAGGCAGTTTAATGTATAGTTATATTAATAAGGAGTTTTTCCAAAAATAAGTATCCGGAGGGATGGAAATAATGAAATGTAGAGGGAAATGGTAATTGTTGTCAATAAGGAAGCTGGAGCAGTTAATGAGAAGTATGGGGTAGGCAGAGCGTATTTTGGATAGACAGATAACTAGTCAGGTTTACGACAGGGGCATAACCAGTGTGTTCTGAGGAAAAGTTTGTCTGTTTTTGAATAGTGATATAGAGGAAAGTGAGGAAAGGTCGCTGGAGAGAAGATTCCAGAATTTACCCAGAGTATTACAGAAGAGAGAATCCCCAGCCCTGTTGTTAGATTTAGAGGTGTTTACTAGAAGTTTCTGAGATGAACGTAAGGACTTCAGATTATCATAGGGGTGATGAGGGTAGATAGGAGTATCGGAAGGTTGATGAAGAGTCTTTTGGGCAATGGTAAGTTGGTGGTATTTAAGCAGATACTGTAGTTCAAGACATTCTAGCTGCTTTAAATTAAAGCAATGGTGGGTTATAAATGGGTAGCCAGTAGCAAATCTGGCTATGTTATTGTATGAGATTTCCATTTTGTTGAGGGTATTCTTAGATAGATTAGTGAAAATGGATGAGGAATGGAGGAGATGAGTGTGAGCAATAGAAGTTCTGGCTGTAGGTGACAGGAAGGGTTTAATTCTGTAGAGAGAGACAATTTTTTGTTGACAGATTTTATAGTACTGTTGATGTGAATGTCAAAGTTGAGGTTGTTGTCGATGGTAATACCAAGTAGCTTGGTAGTTGGGTCTGGTGATATAATGGTACCATTAGTGGATGTAACTGAAAAAATCTAAGGGTGAGGACTTATGAGTAGGATTAAAAAGGAGTAGTTTTGTTTTTTGGGGGGTTAATAGAAGGCAACGCTGTGTGAACCATTGTTCAACTGCGTTAAATACTTTTTGGGTAAGGAAGTGAAGTCCAGAGGTGGATGTGGCTGAGCTTATAAGTGTGGAATCGTCTGAGTATGGTATGCATGTAGCATGGGGGATTGCTAGATGAAGGTCATTGATAAATATGGAGAAAAGGAGAGGTACTAATATGGACCCCTGAGGGACACCAAGGTTAACGGGCAGGTGGGTAAGATAGAGTGTTGTGCCAAATCACAGCCTGTTGTCTTTTATCCAAGTAGGATTGGAACCATTTTATAGAGAGTGCATCTAAAGACAGGGATTTGAGAATATCTATAAAAATTTGATGATTTACCATGTTGAATGCTTTGGACAGATCGATGAATATTGCAGAGGAAAGCATATTACAGTTTCGTTTTTTGTTAATACAATCCATAAAGGAGCGGAGGGCAGTGGTAGTGCTGTGGGAAAGTCTGAAAACATGTTGACAGCTAGAAAGTAAGTTATTTTGGATTAGGTGTCTAGCAATTGCCTATGGATGCATTTTTCCATGATCTTCGCCAAAGGAGAAAAAAGGGCTATGGGACGGTAGATGGAGAATTCTGTGGAGTTTCCACCTTTATGAAGGGGGACAATATGGGAGACTTTCCAGATGCTAGGGATGTGACCTTCACTAATAGTTTTATTGATCAGAATGGAAATGGGGTAGGCGATAGCCTTGGCTGATTTCTGTAGATATTCAGCAGGTAGCTGGTCTGCTGAAGGAGGGCATGGTTTCAGTGTTTGGATAAGGGTAAGAATATGGGTTGTTGGGACTGGTTGGAAGAGAAATGGAGGGGGTTGGGTTTTGTTACAGGTAGGTAAAGTGAAGTTATTAGGTGATAACTGACTAGCTAGTGTTTGGATAGCATCAGTGAAAAAGGTATTGAAGGCATTGGCAGTATGCATGGGATTTTCCTGGTCTGAGTTTTGTGGGTTTGGTGCAATGGATTGACCTGGATGTAGTAATTGGTTACTGCATGCCCAGAATTTTTGTGGGTTATTATGGTTAGCTTTCTGAAATTGTAGGTAGTAGTTTATTTTATCAGATAGTATAGCTTTCTTAGCGTTATTTCTTAGCTGTCTGAAATTTTGTTGGTCTACAGGGTTTTTAGTCATTCTCCATCTGGCCCAGTATTTACTTCCGAGATAGATTTTATGTTTGGTTTCTTTAGAAAGCCATGGGGCAGATTTGGTCTCGATTCCAATCGAACCGGTTGGTGCATGGTCATCAAGAATGGCTAGGAAGTTAGAATTAAAGTATTGAACAGCTTCTTCCAGAGGGAGGTATCTTAAGGGAGACCAATTGCATGTTCTTAGTTCCCTTTGTAAGAGATCAGGGTTAAAGTTCTTCTTGGATCTGATATTCCTGACAGTGGTTGGAATGGGAGCATAGGTTTTATGCCTGATGATGTAAGTGAGTGGTCACTTATGTCATCAGGGAGGGTTCCAGATTCATATATTTGAGGACAACCACGTATGCTACATTAGAAGTGCACCTGCACATCTCATAGCTCGCTTCTTTTTGTGTGGCAACTTGGCTGACATAACCAGCAGCCTGTCACATGTATTATGACATCACACACACACGGACCTTAATGATGGATAAAGCAGCATTATTCCCTCCATTATGCAGTCCGAGTCAGACTGAAGGGAACTGCAGATGACTGCAAACTAGGAACCATAGTAGAGTCCCCAAATGATGTGGATATCCTAGAGAAGAGCCTCACTGAGACAGATGCCTGGTGTCAGAGGCATGGCCTCAAGCTCAATGCCAAAAAGTGCATTGTTATTCCCTTTGGTAAAAGCTCTGTACCCATGAACTACCACATAAATGGCAGTCTACTTAACGCCATATGTGTGATAAGAGACCTTGGGACCCAGGTGGACAGTAGTCTCTCTTTTGATAATCACATGGCCACAGTAGTCAGGAAATCCTTCTATGTGGCACACCTCATCACAAAAGGGTTCTCATCCAGGGAATAAAAAGAGGTCACTGTTCCCCTCTACTCGGCACTCATTAGAACCATTATAGAGTACAACGCCCCTTTTGGAATGTACCTCACAAGACATCTGCAGCAGCTGGAAAGGCCACAGAAGTAGCTCACACAGAGGATTACTGGCCTCAAACAGGTGACCTACACTGACCGCCTCAAAAACTCCAGCTTTACTCCATAGCATATCACCTACTCCGAGGTGATCTCTGCCTAACATATAAAGCTATGTCAAACCCAGAGCTGTTGGACATGCTACACCTAAAGAAATCCCAATCCCTCCAAGCTACACACTCTAGGGACCTAAACCTTGTTACCACAATAAACAGGACACGCTGGAGGGATAAATTCCTGTCCCAAAGACTTCCTATACTCTGGAACAAGCTACCCATCTATGTCAAGCAAAGTTCCTCATTAGCACTCTTCAAGAAAAATCTTGATGAGTGGATGGGAAATAGGAAATACACCCCAGGGATCACTTCTGTGTCTCTGCTCAACAGGGGCACAGGAAATTAACTTTCTTGTGTGGCGTAAGCCAGGGAACCTTGTTGACTAGGCTTACTTAGGCCCTTGGGCCGATAGCCTAATACCTACCAATGAGAAGAAAGTAGTTGAAGAGGCAGTCACAGAACACAAGATAATTTAAAATGTTCGTGTTTCAGCAGATTGCAAGGAAGGATAGGGCACAGTACCATTACATTTTTCTATCTTTTTTTAAATTTGGTATGCTGAGCGAGTTCCAGACTAGTCCATGGTGCCAGGATAAAAAGCCACTACAGTAGCATGCACGTTGCCTTGCTCATTTATCACATGCTATTGGATGATAGTACCTTATTAAAAAAAAAAATCTTAAAGCACTTTTAAGACAGTTTCCTCAAGGGAATCGTTCAGTTGTAGACTTAGATTTTACTACTAATATTTAGTTGAAATTCTTTCTGCGTGGATAAAAAATTTGGTGGGATTAAGGCCCAAAATGGGAGAATTTTTTTTAAAACTTATTCAAAACTGAAACAGTGTTACTCTGCCATTACTAACCTTCTAAGTATGTACCAGTCCTGTAATATTTTAAAATGTATTCCCAATTTTGGACATTTGTATAAGATTATGAGTGGGTCAGTGACTATCCAACTTGATTATGTGTTTAACACCTGGATACAAAGAAATTCACATTGAAGGCGAAGCTCGAGAGGTGAATCTTGGAACCCATGTTGAGAACACATAATATAGGGTTACGATTTGAGGACTAGCTCATAATTCTCCTCCATGTACTAGAAATTAAATCAAAAAGTAATTGTAAAAATATATAAAAAAAAACAAAAACAATGTGAAAGCTGGTAAAGCAGTGGTTCAAGTTTTGCAGATTTACTGAGGAAGGGAAGCAATTTAATTCACTAAAAAAAAAAATATGTACTTCAGACAGCAGGCAAAAACAGGAGTTGATACAAAACCACTTCATGCCATGCTGCTGCCATTTAATAATCAGCACTGTCTGTTTTTAGTGTAGACTTGACCTTAACAGTGCCTAGGGGTACTTAATCCTTTAAGCGTTAAGGTTGGGTAGTAGTGGTTAACCTGGACATAATCATGTTTGACTGTAATCATGGCACTCCATGCACTACATAAATATAATTTGTGAAAGGAAAACTTACTGGCTTTTAATTCAGTGAAGCGCACAGAAAACACAATTTTTTTCTCTAATGGAATGGGCACAGTAAATGAAGCAATGTGGTGACTAATGGTGTGTGTGTGTATGAGAAATAAGTTTCGAAGTAGACACTTGCCTCTCCCACAAAAATTCAGCACAACAAATGAATGTCTGACAGTCCGTGCAGAGGATTAAGGAGGTCTTTTAATTAGCTGTTTCCTGTACCCCAAGGTGCAGAGGTTTGATATTGATCCCTTTTCACCTCCATCTGCTTACTGTGTGACTGAACAATGTTTAACCAGACAGTTCCCCCAGGTTACTCCTAAAAAAGGACACTTGTATCCAAGTCAGCTTAACCAGTTAAAATAAAGTGAACAACTTTACAGAAAAGTTAAAGTGCTGCTTTTCACAGTTCAAGTAGAGTGTGCAGATGAGGTGTATTTACTTCAGGCTTGCCATCAATCAGAATGTGTAAGTATAGTGCGACAATCATATTCAATATAAATTATCAGTGAATTGACTCTGGATGACAACTGGAGAACTGAGAAGTCTTGAAGACCAACGCCTAATCTTAAAATGGATTTCAAAGGTAAAAGCAGATTACGAAAACACACACGGCTTTAACAGCACAGTCTATGAGAAGCTTAAGTAGATCTGTGGATGAGAAGAAACAAATGCCTTATACTATTTCTCATGCATACTGTTTGGGGGAGAGAATGTTTACACTTCAAAGTATGTGAATGACCTGAAAATAATGGCAGAAAGGGTGAGAAAATATGACCATTCTAAAACCATACGTCTAGGAATGTTGGGAACTGTGAATATATTGTCTCAATTAAGTACTGGATATCAGTTCTCTACTGAGCATCAAAATAAAGTAGAAGAAACTGTGAATATATTGTCTCAATTAAGTACTGGATATCAGTTCTCTACTGAGCATCAAAATAAAGTAGAAGAAACTAATGTGTTCTGTCCCGTAAAACTGACTGCATTACGCTGTGTGCTGAAGGAGAAATGGGTTTGACAGGCTGGAATGAATCTGAAGATTCACAAAAAGTGAGTGGGTTCCACAAAATGACAGATTTCACCTGCAGGACAGATTGTCAATTGGCAGAACACATACAGACTGCAACTGTTTTTAAAGGAGCATAAACGTCCAGAATGAACTGGTGAACTGCATGTTTGCAGTATGCAGAAAGGAAATATAAAAAATGAAGTACTGCAAAATTTGTAGCAATGAATGCAGATGAAACATTTTTCTGGGATACAGCAGACTGCCATTGTGTTCCGCTATGTTGTGAGTGAGTAGGTACAGGAACGGTTTGAAATTTTTTGCACCACCTGAACATACTGCAGAGCATACAGTTGGTGTTGCATATAACAGTTGCAGCAAAGAGTGGGAAACCAGCAAGAGAAAGCAGCTGCTCAGAGTTACAATGCAGCATCTGTCATGAATGGGGTGCAGCACAGAATCCAGACAATCAAAAGCAGGAATTTGAATACTTTTACTATAAAACTTGCTATACTCAACAACTTATTTTGTGATGTAGCTCCTCATTACCAAATCAAGGACATTTTTTTCAAACTCTTGGTGGAATTCGCCACTTTTTCTCATAAACAATTCAGTGTCAAGCTGCAAAGACGTATGCAGTCAGTGTCTGGGACACGGTGGAATTTCAGTATCAGGAGTGCAAACGCAGCGTATAAGAACTTAGATTTGCTGCTAGCGTGTTTTCATTATTTGTACAAGTACCTTACATCTGCACCAATGACTGTACAAGAAGCATGCAGACTAAAGAAGGTGTTCGAAAACTAGGCGTTTTAATATTGGCCATTTTGCATCATGTAATGCCCCATGTTGGATGGAATTCTATACTTTCAATGTTGTACAGCCGATTCAGCAAAGCTGAAATGGGAGTACGCACATCCTTAAATGCAGTGGACAGCTGTCTGATCAGACACTGACAGAACTGCTGAAAACGAACTACAGAGGAAATTCCGGCAAACAGTGCACGAGGACCATCAGGGTATCAACAGCTGCATCATTCAGTGTCTGTTACTGCACAGGATGTTACAAAGTTTCACACAGAATCACAATTTCAGCAAACTGGCCATCTTCAGGCATCTCAACTCTTACTACACGGACATTTTTCAGAATACAAAAACAGTTCCCAGACAACCTATTCAGAGCAACCACAGAAAACTTCCCATTACTCTTGAAGGATCAACCTAGGACTCAACTTGGAGTAGAGTACTGTCATCAAGACACAAACTGGTTTGGGATGTCAAAATTCTTGACTGACAATTTACTAACCACTGAGTTTTCAGAGACTTAAATTCTGTTGTTAATTACTGTGACTAATCAATAACAGATGAGGTGGAAAGAGAGCGGTCGTACCAACAGTTAATTGCACCTGGAGTAATTCATGAGAGTCTCTCTGTTTAACCAGTCTTGAGGTGCATTTGTCTTTTATGAATACTGATTTACCACACCTCCCTTAGTTCTCACACCTTCAGTTTGAGGTCTGAACGTGTGGAAGGAATTGTAATCTGGGTAAGGCTGGGGTGCTTTCCTCATCCTTAAGCTAGATCTCCATGACTGCACAGATGTCAGTATCTTCCAGAGTAAGGACTACTTCCAGTGACTGCGGTTTCAGATATAGATTCCTAGCACTGAGCAGCATAACCTTGAGTTTGTTTTTAGATGGTCTTATTACATTGGGACTTTTGTTCTTGAGACACTGTCTAAAAAAGGCACCATAGGGGTGGCAAGAGCTTTAGCCAGTAACTGAAATCCCAGAGGTGACAGATGACCATCTCTGGCAAAGCACTGAGGTCTGCCGATCATGTCATCCCAGGCTGACAGATACTGGATCCTGTTAGAATGACACCAGAGACTGAGCCAATTATTGAAGTCAATCATTTTTGTTTGTAATGAGGCAACATACTAGGTGACGGTAAAATGCTGCTTAAAGCTAGGGACATACCTGTCTGGGACACAGAGAGCTCAGTCACGTCTCCAGTGAAGTACGTCTCAAGGCATTCACACCAATGATGGAAATCATTCAGTGGTGTGCTACTGATGCAACCAAAGGTGTAATGCATGTATGCATAACGTCAGATCAGATATTGACAGAATTACAGAAGAGGAACTACAGAGGACATTCTGACAAAACGTACATGAAAAACATCAGGACTGTATCCATTACACCACACACTATGTATTGTTGCAAAGGATGTCTGCGATGATAAAGTTTCCAGGCAGTGTAAAGATTTCAACAAACTGACCATCTTCAGGCATTTGTTGGTGTTACTTATAAAATTACAATGAAATGAGATGCAGTAGGAGTCAGAGAAATTCAGACAAAACGAAAAAGCTTCTAAATGGCAAACCTTGAGTACAGATGCAGTACCTAACTTCTGGCTAAAGGTACTAAGACCTTAGCATGATGCATCCAAGATGCATCCTACACTGAACAATTTACATTTTGGCGACTATGAAACACTGGCAAATATCTTTATAGCCAAGTCATGATACAGGGCAAATTATTAGCTCAGGGATAAAAACTCAGAGGAGGATACTCCAGGGCGATTGCCACCACTGCTGTTTTCTTTTGCCCAGAGCCCAACTAAACCCTTTACTAAATAGATTACACTACTGCTACTCACTTTTGTGAATGATTTAAAACAGCTCACTGGACAAACAATTATAAAAGGTTAAAATTTCTCAGAGGACACAATGACATTTGGTTTTCATACACATGCAAATGCATCACAGCAGGAAAGCTGCAGCACCAAGAAATGATTAACCTAGGACGAAATGTAAGAAACTTGAACAGGAAGATGTGTAGTAAATGTATGGGAATAAATGAAGATTCAGCAATAAAACGGGAACAAACATGGGAAGGAATGCTTCAGAAGACTAAAACAAATACTGAAAAAATTTGTCATCTACAAATAAAATCCAAGCTATAAATCAGCTTTGCTCTGTTCTAACATACACCTTTGTCATGGATTACCCCTCAAACACACAATCAGCTGGACAATAAAATAAGAAAAATGTTTCATGCTTGCCAAATTATATATAAAAACCAGTGCATACCAAAATTATATAGCCCTTGGTTTGGAAGAGTAGTCGTCCTCCTCAAAATGTACAATTTATATGTATATGTCTGCATTTATTAGATTGCATACCTGCTTGACATCATCAGATCTAAACACAATACATGTGTAAAAGAAAACAAGTCTAAGATTACATCTTTTCTCAGAATTCAGAAAGCAGTGGGTATGAAACTCAAACAAGAAGACAACCAAAAAATCAAAGAGAAACAGAAAGCACCCCCCCCCAAGGAAAAAGAATGTAAGAATAAAAGCCAGAAGAAAAGGAAAGAAAATTGAAAAGCCCACCATTACAGTGGCAGTTACACAGAACTTCTGGAACAACCACATGTTGGTCAAGATATGACATGTGAATGGTTATAAGGATAGAGGAATTTAAACAAAAATATAAGTAGCTAATAAAGTCATTTCAAAATCACACCCTGCGTGAACACTGCCTTAAAATATCTGTAAAAATGTGGGAGAAATGGACAAGTGCTGTAATACAGAAGTAGAAACAGTTGCACATATTGTTGTACTTTGGATACAATCATGAGGATTTGCATATACTGAAATGCACAACTTGGAAGGCTTTCAATGGGATTATACAAACACTACAAGTAGCTGAGAAGCACTGGAAAAATTCATCACAAATCATTACTGAAAATGAAGTTCTGATCACATGGGCTCAACCATTACCATCAGCTATAGTTCACATGGGAACAACCAGTACCATCAGCCATAGTTCTCAATCAGGGAAAAATCTTAAGACGCAGGGACACTTTTAAAATATTAGTACTACTAACTTGAGACTAACAGAATAAGAGAATGCAAGTTAATTTACATTTTCTGAAGTAGAACAAGATTATATAATTATTGCCATTATTCATTAATTCACCATCTTTTCTTCAAATATAATGAATTTTGGGAGGGATTAAGAAAGACGGAGCTAAAACTTGATTTAAGCAGGGGCAGCTGAACAGTACGCCAACAGCTAAAATAGAAGCAAGACAACTAACTAGATATAAGAAAAAAGTACAAAGGTAGCAATCTTTGAAAATAGCTACAACCAGGGATTACAGTGTCCTATATTCTGTGAGGCAGGCATACAACACTATGGTATGCAAGCAGAAACTAGAGAAATGTGGGGTGAAGACACCCCCAGATAATTTACACCGACAGCATGAGCAACATGGCTAATAAAGAATTTAACTGTACCGTATGTTATTAAACATATGTAAAGCAGTCAGAAGTATGGCAGTTAGCACAGTGGACTAAAGCTCCAACATGTTAATGAGTTTCTTACTGGGGAAAAGATACAAGGTTTGAATCTTTCCACATTCATTTAGGGTTGGGGGTTTAGTACAACAGTTAAGGTGTTTGCCTCATTTGCACAAGGTACAGGCTATGATCCTCACCTTTGGAGGGGAAATTCACGAGGCTTAACATAGCCCACAAGACTTACTTAGTACATGCCTACACCTTACTGTAGAAGGAGAGAATTCTGGGTACATTATGGATGTCAAGAAGAGTGCTCTTGGCAAACGTGAAAGACTAAAGCAATACTATTTCCGTGATCTACTCTAATCATAAAGTACAGTTTTGTACCTACCATAAATGTAGATGTTCGAGGATCCACATTGCTGCAGTCCTAACTATTGGGTAGTCCGCTGTCCAGTCGGCCCGAATACCAAAGTATATGGCTGACGTCGGTCAGGGCGCATTAGACTGACGTCAGTACGTCAGGGTACTAATGCGCATGACCGACGTCATATCCTCAGTCTTTTCTTGCCCCAGATGTCAGAAGACCCTAAAAAGACAAGGCCCAATATACCTGCACCAAAAATATGTACAATATATACAAAATTATCAGCATATAACCTCACCTACACAACCACCCCTAAACACAGAGGGGAAGGAGGGAGGGTAAATTGGACTGCAGCAATGTGGATCCTCGAACATCTACATTTATGGTAGGTACAAAACTGTACTATGTTCTTCATTCCACATTGCTGCAGTCCTAACTATTGGGTAGAATCCCAAAGCAGAGGTAAGGGAGGCTGGCAAATCATAAAGAAGCAGGAGCTGACAACATGCCTTGCAAAATAGCTGTGGCAAAACCAGCCCTAGACTTAGAGTAGAGAGGAAGGTGATAATGCTTAGAGAAAGTATGCACTGAACTCCAAGTAGCTGCCTCCAAAATATCCTTAGTTGCCACCCCCCTTAGGAATGCTGTTGAAGTGGCAGTAGCCCTAGTGGAATGAGGCCTAATCCCAGCTGGAATCTCCTTGCCATGATGGGAATAACAAAATGCAATGCAAAACCCAATCCACCTAGAAATAGTTTGTTTTGACACAGGCTTGCCCTGCGAACTCAAAGCAAAAGAAACAAACAACTGCTGAGACTGCCTAAAATCCTTAGTCCTGCTTAAATAATAACGCAATTGCCTGTGTACATCTAAAGTGTGCAAAATCTTTTCCCCTTTATTTTGGGGGTCTGCATAAAAAGTAGGCAAATGAATAGTTTGGTTTAAAGCCACACTAGAAACCACTTTAGGCATAAAGGAAGGATTAGTACGTAATGATACCCTATCCTTATGGAAAATCAAAAAGGGCTCCACTGCCATAAGGGCCTGCAACTCAGACACCCTTCTTGCAGAAGTAATAGCCAACAGAAAAGCAGTCTTCCATGACAAGTATTTCAATTCAGCAGTAGCCGCAGGCTCAAAAGGTTGTAGAGTAAGTTTTTCCAACACAAAATTGAGATCCCAAGCAGGAGTAGGAGCTCTACGTGGGGTCTTATATTCTTTGCCCCTCTAAGAAACTGCTTGAACAAAGGATGCGAAAACAATGGTGGGTCACAATCATAGTGAGCTGAAATTGCTGCAGCATGAATCTTAATGGAAGAGAAGGACAAACCTTTGTCCAATAACTCAGTAAGATATTGAAGAGCCACACTCAAATTAGGCTCAGAAATCTCCAAATTTTTTGCTGTACTCCAAAATAAAAATCTCTTCCATTTTTCTGCGTACACTTTCCTTGTACTAGGTCTTCTAGCTTCCATAATCACATTTAAAACTTGTTGAGGAAGTTGAGACCTGCTGTGTTTCAACACAGAATATGCCAGGCTGTTAGATGAAGAGAGTGAAGCTTGACATTGAGCAGATGACCGTCCTTCTGAGATAACAGATGTGGAATCAAAGGTAAAGGCCATGGAGGCTTTCTTACCAGACTCCTTAGTAGTGGGTACCAGTGTTGCCGAGGCCAATCTGGAGCTATTAAAATCATCCTTGGCTTGTCTTGTCTGACCTTTAAGAGCACCTTTGGAAGAAGAGGCAGAGGTGGAAAGGCATACACATGAAGATTTTTCCAACTGAAAGAAAGAGCATCCACTTTCCAAGCTGTGTGATGAAACCCCTTTGTGCAAAACTTTGGCAGCTGGTGGTTTAGAGGAGAAGCGAACAGATCTATGTCTGGAGTTCCCCATGACACTGTCAATGTCTGAAATACATGAAGATCCAGTTTCCACTCGTGGGGATCCATGATTTGTCTGCTTAACACATCTGCTAAGGAGTTCTGTGCCCGGCAGAAACCTTGCCTGAAGAGTTAGTTGCAAGCTGAGCGCAGTCTCCCATAAAATCATTGCTTGCCTGCATAGAGGATAAGAATGTGTTCCCCTTGTTTGTTGATGTACCACATGACAGTTGTGTTGTCTGTTAGAATCAACACCTGCCCTGGAAGAAGTAACTCCTTGAAAGCCATTAATGCAAACTGGACTGCTAACATCTCCTTCATGTTGATATGTAGATGCTGTAGTCTGGCAGGCCACTTGTCTTGTATCCACTTTCCATTTAGATGAGCAAGCCAAGCAATGTCCGAGGCATCTGTCGTTAAAATCTGACTCACCTCTGGCCGGGTCACAGAGAGTCCCTTGTTTAGGTGACATTCCTGAGCCCACCACAAAATTCTTTTGAAGGCAAGGTATTATTTGAATGACAGTGTCCAAATCCTGGCAGTGCTGTGTCCATACATTTTGAGATACCATTGCAGCTTCCTCATATGCAGTTTGGCATTGGGAAGCACCAGAATACAAGATGCCATGAACCCTAATGCTTGAAGGACTGTCCTTGCAGTCAGCACGGACTGATGAGATAGTTGATGGAAGTAAAGTGATAGACTCTTTTGTTTGTCCGGGGTTAAAAAGGCCATCTGGGCTGCTGTATTCAGTCTCACACCCAGAAAGCACATGTCTTGAGAGGGTACTAGACTGGACTTTATTTCGTTCACAGAATACCCTAGGCATCTTAGCACTGCTATAACATATTCCAGATGCTGTAGAAGGTCTTCCTTTTCTTGAGCCAGAATCAGGCAGTCGTCCAAGTAAGGATAGATTTGAATTCCTTTTAGCCTGAAGTAAGCTATCACTGGAGCCAGAACCTTTGTGAATACTCTGGGCAGTAGATAAGCCAAAGGGCAATGCAGAGAACTGATAATGAGAATTCCCAGCTCGAAACGCAGATACTTCCTGCAACTTAGTCTTATAGGCACATGAAGGTAAGCTTCCTTGAGATCTAAAGTTACCATCCAGTGATCTTTGCCCAGCAGAGGTAAAAGCTGTTGTAACGTCAACATCTTGAACTTGGGAATGTCCAGATAAGTGTTGAGGATAGATAAATCCAAAATTGGTCTCCACGTGTTCCCCTTCTTTGGTACTAGGAACAGGCGAGAATAAAATCCTAGGCCCCTTTCTGATACAGGGACTGGCTGAATGGCCCCTATTTGGAGTAACAGAGAAATTTGCTTGTGAGCCTCTTTCCTTTGTGGAGGAGGAACGTCTGGCATGCCTTTGAAAGGGGCAATGTGTGGAAATAAAACCTGTAACCGTGGTGAATGATATCCAACACCCATCTGTCTTGAGTAATTAAATCCCAATTTTCTTTGAAAAGAGACAGTCTTCCTCCCAAAGCAGCTGCCAGGCGAGAACCTACTGGCAGCTGAAAAGGCAGGTCATTGGGTCTGTTTACGAAAGGACTGACCCCTGCCCTCACCAGAAGTCTGAGCAGGTGAACTCCCTGTTCTAGGCCTAAAGAACCTTGAGCTCTGCCCCTACCACGTCTAGACCTACCCCTAGACTGGGAATCATAAGCAGGATATGTCCATCCCTTAGTAGGCCAATTTCTACTAAACTTGGCTGCACCTGCAAAAATCTTTAACAGTTTGCATAGACTTAGCTTTGTCCTCCATTTTCTTTAAAACTGCTTCCACAGGCGAACCAAACAACACATCAGACTGTAAAGGAGCATCCAAAATCCTCGTCTTAACATGCTCAGCTAAATTCTGATCCCTCAACCAGGCATGCCTGCGAAGAACAGAACTAGTGGCAGCCACCCTCGAGGAGGCCTGTACAGCATCAAAACCACATTGCAAAGAATGCTTACCCACTTGTTCAGACACATGAACTAAATCCAGCAACTCTTTACACTCAATACCTTCCGCCAAAGCATCCACCTTAGATTTCAATTGTGAAAGGAGATAATTTTGATATTTTAGCATGTGAAACTGACAATTCAACGCCCTCATGGCTAAAGTGGAAGAAGTATACACTTTCTTTCCCCATCTATCCAAAGCCCTTGCCTCTTTATCAGTGGGAACAGGGTTTTTAACAACAGAGGCCTTAACACCTTTAGGTCCCTGAGAAACAGTTTCGGGTCTGCCCTAGGACTCTTAAAAGATACTTATGAGCTTCAGGCACCCTATAGTACCTATCAGGTTTAACAGGAGCAGGAGGCAAAGAATCAGGGTTTAAGGAAGCCTCTGCAAAAACATCTTCCACCACATTCAACACAGGAGGGTATAGCTAAGGGCCTATGCTGGGGTAAAAACAAGAATTCCCTAAGCCTTTTCCTGAATCAGAGTAATCTTGGCCTTCCCATTTAAAGTGCTCCCTCATGGAATGCAGAGTCTCTGAAAATGAGAAATCCTCAGGAGGAGAAGCTGTAGGAGTGGAATCATCCACATCAGAATCAGAATAAGGAGGATACTCTTGCAATTCTTCCGAGAAGACTCAGAAGCCTCTGAACACTGTTCAAAACTCTCAAACTCAGGTTCCACCCTAGGCCTCTTATCAGGAGGGGCATGGAACCACTAAGCAGAGTAATCAGATCTTCTGGCATTTTAAGCAGATGTCACTTAGGCACAGAACCTGAAGTGCTAGGAGAAGCCCCACTGAAGCTAAACTTGGCCTACCTCTCAAAGAAGTTTTGGAAACAGAAGGAGAGGCTCTAACTACCTTGGGAAGAGAGGGAAGAACAGTTACCTGAGAAGCCCCTCAGCCTGGCCTACCTCCTGAGAAGGCACATCCTGCAACAGTAAAGTCTCTGCCTGAGACTCCAAAGAAACTCCTGGCAAAACCTCTGGCTCCACTGAGCCTTCTAAAGAACCGACGTCCGGGACTGCCGGTTCATCAACCCTAGGCTTCGCTGTTTTGTCCTTGCGCTTTTGGGCAGCGGCGCCGGAGCATCCGACGGCATTTTATAATTACAACGCTTCCCAAACACTAACCTGGCACAGTCTAACCTTCTCTTAATAGTGCATTTGTTAAATCTAGCACAAGAGCGGCATCCAACAACGTCGTGCTCAGGCCCTAAACAAGGTATACACAAGGTATGGTAATCCCTATGAGGTATCTGTTTCCCACAAGAAATACAGTTATTCACTTTTCTGACATCCGGTTAAATACTGAGGCAAGAAAAAACTAAAATGTTCTAGCAGGGTACTTAGCCAACTTTGATTCGGTCTGAAACTCCGACTTCAGAAAATTTCAGAACGCCAACCTGCACTCGCAAAACTGCTTCTGCATCGGACCATGCGGCAAAAAAGACTGAGGATATGGCGTCGGTCATGCGCGTAGTACCCTGACGTACTGACGTCAGTCTAATGCGCCCTGACCGACGTCAGCCATATACTTTGGTATTCGGGCCGACTGGACAGCGGACTACCCAATAGTTAGGACTGCAGCAATGTGGAATGAAGAACATCCCTGACTCAGAAGTGGGATCTATGCTTGTCAATGTATTAAAACCCAAAACATTTGGAGAAAACAGAAATAAACTTCTCAGAATATATACAGAACAGTTAAAAATTTACTCTTGAAGGACAACTTAGAAATGAACTTGCAGAAAGTACAGTTGTGTACACCTATCATAAATGTAGATGTTTGAGTGTCTTCACTGTTGCAGTCATAACTGTAGGGTGCTCCTGCCGGCAGGCAGCCCGAGGTTGGCCAGAATCCCAAAGTCTGGGTCCGGCGTCGGCTGTAAAAGCTAGTATCCTGACGTCAGTACGCCTTGGTACATAGCCCTCAGCCGACGCCATCTTCTCCAGCCTTTCTTGCCCTAGATGTCAGAATACTCCCATAAATCAAAAATGAATCCAACAAGGAAACACAAATACACCACAAAAAAGGAAAAGAGGGGATAGGAGTGAGGGAAACCCGACTGCAACAGTGAAGACACTCGAACATCTACATTTATGGTAGGTGTACACAACTGTACTATGTTCTTCGTGTTTCACTGTTGCAGTCATAACTGTAGGGTGGAATCCCAAAGCAGTGTAGAGAGGGAGGAGGCTTTAGATAGAAGAAGGGGAGGCAAGAATACCCTGCAAGACAGCAGAGGCAAAGCCTGCCCTAGACTTAGAAAACAAAGGGAGATTGTAGTGCTTGGAAAAAGTATGCACTGAACTCCAAGTGGCAGCTTCCAAGATATCCTTGGCAGGTACTCCTCTAAGAAAAGCTGTAGAAGTAGCAGCTGCTCTAGTAGAAAGACTTCTAATGGTTCCAGGAAACTGTTTACCATGATGAGTGTAACAAAATCTGATCCCATAAGCAATCCATTTGGAAATGGTTTGTTTAGAAAAAGGTTTTCCAAGTGAACTGGAGGCAAAGGAAACAAACAGTTGGTTAGACTTTCTGAATTCTTTAGTCTTGTCCAAGTAAAATCTTAACTGTCTGTGCACATCCAATGAATGCAAAATCCTTTCCCCTTTATTTTGAGGATTTGGAAAGAAAGTAGGAAGGTGAATTGTCTGATTCAAGGCCACTTTCAAATCACCTTAGGCATGAAAGTAGGATTGGTCCTCAAGGATACTCTGTCCTGATGGAAAATAAGGTAAGGTTCCACAGCCATAAGAGCTTGCAACTCTGAGACCCTTCTGGCAGAGGTCAAAGCTAACAAAGAACAGTCTTCCAAGATAGAAACTTAATATCTGAAGATGCAGCAGGCTCAAAAGGAGGCAAAGTAAGTTTTTCTAAAACATAATTAAGATCCCAGGCAGGGACCGAGGGGTCCTTGGAGGCCGCAAATTCTTAGCCCCTCAAAACTGCTTCACCAAAGGATGTGAAAAACAGGAGGATCAGAACTGAAATGCAGAGATAGCAGAAGCATGAATCTTAATGGAAGAAAATGAAAGTCCCTTAGATAAAAGCTCCGAAGGTAAAGCAAAATAGAGGAGAGATCAGGAACCTGAGGATCAGAACCTCGGTCCTGCATCCAAATAGAAACCTCTTCCATTTAGAGGCATAAGATTTCCTAGTGCTAGGCCGCCTAGCCTCCAAAAGAACATCCAGAACTTGTTTGGGAAGACTAGAGGCAATCAAATTCCTTTGAAGAGCCAAGCTGCCAGGCAAAGGGTCTTGAGGTTGGAATGTAGTAACTGACCCTGATGCTGGGACAGAAGCGAAGGGTTCAGTGGAAGGATCCAAGGAGGCCCGAGAACAGGAGCTTTAGAGTCGGATACCAAAACTGTCGAGGCCAATTTGGAGCAATCAAGATGAGGAACTTGGGCTTGTCCTGCTTTATCTTCAGTAGTACCGAGGCAGTAGAGGAAGAGGAGGGAAGGCATATGCAGACAGACTTCTCCAACTGAAAGACAGGGCATCCACTCTCCATGCTGTTTTGTGGAAGGACCTGGTGCAAAAGCGAGGCAGCTGATGATTGAGATGGGATGCGAACAGATCTATCTGGGGACATCCCCAAACTGCAGTAATCCTTTTGAACAAGTTGGTGTCTAGCATCCATTCGTGAGGATCTGAAATGTTTCTGCTCAGGCCGTCTGCTAAAAGATTTTGTTTTCCTGGAATGAATTGAGCCTGGAGATGCAGATTCAAATTTAGAGCTGTGTCCCATAAACTCATAGCCAATCTGCAAAGGGGGTAAGAATGAGATCCCCCCTGCTTGTTGATGTACCACATGACCGTGGTGTTGTCTGCAATTAGCAGAGGCCCTGGTTGTAAAAGGTGCTTGAAGGCCAAAAGGGCATTTTGAACTGCCAACATCTCCTTCAGATTGATGTGCCAGTTTAGATGGTCCTTTGTCCAGGTTCCTTGCTGGCAATTGTCTAGAAAATGTGCTCCCCAAGCATAATCCGAGGCATCCGTGGTTAGGATTTGAGTAGGTTGAGGGAGACGAAAAGGTTTTCCTTCGTTTAAAATGCATGCCCTGGACCACCAGAGGAACTCCTTCTGGAGGCAGGGGATCAGAGGAATCAGAATATCCAGATCGTGATAATGCTGTGACCATACACTTTTCAGATACCATTGAAGCTTTCTCATGTGAAGCCTTGCTTTGGAATCAACAGGGAAATTTTTTTTTTAAAATTCCCTTAAATGCAGTGGACAGCTGTCTGATCAGACACTGACAGAACTGCTGAAGGCAAACTACAGAGGAAATTCCGGCAAACAGTGCACGAGGACCATCAGGGTATCAACAGCTGCGTCATTCAGTGTCTATTACTGCACAGGATGTTACAAAGTTTCACACAGAATTACAATTTCAGCAAACTGGCCATCTTCAGGCATCTCAACTCTTACTACACGGACATTTTTCAGAATACAAAAACAGTTCCCAGACAACCTATTCAGAGCAACCACAGAAAACTTCCTATTACTCTTGAAGGATCAACCTAGGACTCAACTTGGAGTAGAGTACTGTCATCAAGACACAAACTGCTTTGGGATGTCAAAATTCTTGACTGACAATTTACTAACCACTGAGTTTTCAGAGACTTCAATTCTGTTGTTAATTACTGTGACTAATCAATAACATATGAGGTGGAAAGAGAGCGGTCGTACCAACAGTTAATTGCACCTGGAGTAATTCATGGGAGTCTCTCTGTTTAACCAGTCTTGAGGTGCATTTGTCTTTTATGAATACTGATTTACCACACCTCCCTTAGTTCTCACACCTTCAGTTTGAGGTCTGAACGTGTGGAAGGAATTGTAACCTGGGTAAGGCTGGGGTGCTTTCCTCATCCTTAAGCTAGATCTCCATGACTGCACAGATGTCAGTATCTTCCAGAGTAAGGACTACTTCCAGTGACTGCAGTTTCAGATATAGATTCCTAGCACTGAGCAGCATAACCTTGAGTTTGTTTTTAGATGGTCTTATTACATTGGGACTTTTGTTCTTGAGACACTGTCTAAAAAAGGCACCATAGGGGTAGCAAGAGCTTTAGCCAGTAACTGAAATCCCAGAGGTGACAGATGACCATCTCTGGCAAAGCACTGAGGTCTGTCGATCATGTCATCCCAGGCTGACAGATACTGGATCCTGTTAGAATGACACCAGAGACTAAGCCAATTATTGAAGTCATTTATTTTTTGTTTGTAATGAGGCAACATACTAGGTGACAGTAAAATGCTGCTTAAAGCTAGGGACATGCCTGTCTGGGACACAGAGAGCTCAGTCATGTCTCCAGTGAAGTACGTCTCAAGGCATTCACACCAATGATGGAAAACATTCAGTGGTGTGCTACTGATGCAACCAAAGATGTAATGCATGTACGCATAACGTCAGATCAGATATTGACAGAATTACAGAAGAGGAACTACAGAGGACATTCTGACAAAACGTACATGAAAAACATCAGGACTGTATCCATTACACCACACACTATGTACTGTTGCAAAGGATGTCTGCGATGACAAAGTTTCCAGGCAGTGTAAAGATTTCAACAAACTGACCATCTTCAGGCATTTGTTGGTGTTACTTATAAATTACAATGAAATGAGATGCAGTAGGAGTCAGAGAAATTCAGACAAAACGAAAAAGCTTCTAAATGGCAAACCTTGAGTACAGATGCAGTACCTACCTAACTTCTGGCTAAAGGTATTAAGACCTTAGCATGATGCATCCAAGATGCATCCTACACTGAACAATTTACATTTTGGTGACTATGAAACACTGGCAAATTTCTTTATAGCCGAGTCATGATACAGGGAAAATTATTAGCTCAGGGATAAAAACTCAGAGGAGGATACTCCAGGGCGATTGCCACCACTGCTGTTTTCTTTTGCCCCAGAGGCCAACTAAAGCCTTTACTAAATAGATTACACTACTGCTACTCACTTTTGTGAATGATTAAAAACAGCTCACTGGACAAACAATTATAAAAGGTTAAAATTTCTCAGAGGACACAATGACATTTGGTTTTCATACACATGCAAATGCATCACAGCAGGAAAGCTGCAGCACCAAGAAATTATTAACCTAGGACGAAATGTAAGAAACTTGAACAGGAAGATGTGTATAAAATGTATGGGAATAAATGAAGATTCAGCGATAAAACGGGAACAAACATGGGAAGGAATGCTTCAGAAGACTAAAACAAATACTGAAAAAATTTGTCATCTACAAATAAAATCCAAGCTATAAATCAGATTTGCTCTGTTCTAACATACGCCTTTGTCATGGACTATCCCTCAAACACACAATCAGCTGGACAATAAAACAAGAAAAATGTTTCATGCTTGCCAAATTATATATAAAAAACAGTGCATACCAAAATTATATAACCCTTGGTTTGGAAGAGTAGTCGTCCTTCTCAAAATGTACAATTTATATGTATATGTCTACATTTATTAGATTGCATACATGCTTGACATCATCAGATCTAAACACAATACAAGTGTAAAAGAAAACAAGTCTAAGATGACATCTTTTCTCAGAATTCAGAAAGCCAGAAAGCAGTGGGTATGAAACTCAAACCAGAAGACAACCAAAAAATCAAGCAGAAACAGAAAGCACCCCCCCAAGGAAAAAGAATGTAAGAATAAAAGCCAGAAGAAAAGGAAAGAAAATTGAAAAGCCCACCATTACAGTGGCAGCTACACAGAACTTCTGGAACAACCACATGTTGGTCAAGATATGACATGTGAATGGTTATAAGGATAGAGGGGAATTTAAACCAAAATATAAGCAGCTAATAAATTCATTTCAAAATCACACCCTGCGTGAACACTGCCTTAAAATATCTGTAGAAATGTGGGAGAAATGGACAAGTGCTGTAATACAGAAGTAGAAACAGTTGCACATATTGTTGTACTTTGGATACAATCATGAGGATTTGCATATACTGAAATGTACAACTTGGAAGGCTTTCAATGGGATTATACAAACACTACAAGTAGCTGAGAAGCACTGGAAAAATTAATCACAAATCATTACTGAAAATGAAGTTCTGATCACATGGGATCAACCAGTACCATCAGCCATAGTTCACATGGGATCAACCAGTACCATCAGCCATAGTTCTCAATCAGGGAAATCTTAAAACGCAGGGACACTTTTAAAATATTAGTACTACTAACTTGAGACTAACAGAATAAGAGAATGCAAGTTAATTTACATTTTCTGAAGTAGAACAAGATTATATAATTATTGCCATTATTCATTAATTCACCGTCTTTTCTTCAAATATAATGAATTTTGGGAGGGATTAAGAAAGACGGAGCTAAAACTTGATTTAAGCAGGGGCAGCTGAACAGTACGCCAACAGCTAAAATAGAAGCAAGACAACTAACTAGATATAAGAAAAAAGTACAAAAGTAGCAATCTTTGAAAATAGCTACACCCAGGGATTACAGTGTCCTATATTCTGTGAGGCAGGCATAAAACACTATGGTATGCAAGCAGAAACTAGAGAAATGTGGGGTGAAGAAACCCCCAGATAATTTACACTGACAGCATGAGCAACGTGGCTAATAAAGAATTTAACTGTACCGTATGTTATTAAACGTATGTAAATCAGTCAGAAGTATGGCAGTTAGCACGGTGGACTAAAGCTCCAACATGTTAATGAGTTTCTTACTGGGGAAAAGATACAAGGTTTGAATCTTTCCACATTCATTTAGGGTTGGGGGTTTAGTACAACAGTTAAGGTGTTTGCCTCATTTGCACAAGGTACAGGCTATGATCCTCACCTTTGGAGGGGAAATTCACGAGGCTTAACATAGCCCACAAGACTTACTTAGTACATGCCTACACCTTACTGTAGAAGGAGAGAATTCTGGGTACATTATGGATGTCAAGAAGAGTGCTCTTGGCAAACGTGAAAGACTAAAGCAATACTATTTTCGTGATCTACTCTAATCATAACCCTGACTCAGAAGTGGGATCTTGTCAATGTATTAAAACCCAAAACATTTGGAGAAAACAGAAAGAAACTTCTCAGAATATATACAGAACAGTTAAAAATTTACTCTTGAAGGACAACTTAGAAATGAACTTGCAGAACTGCACTGCTGTAAATACTTTGCACAAACGAGCATTGCCGTCTTGTTATTAACTGGTTGACAATAACCATTGAGTTCTCAGACACCTTTGACTTTGCTGATTATAGTGACCACCATTTCATTGTCAAGAACGGAGGTAGAAAGGAGTTTCTCAACACTGAATATTTAACATTTTTTCATAATGCCATGGGGAAGGAAAGACTGAATGTAATGGCTATATCATCTACGAAGATTTGACACAATATACAAATCTGCAACCAGAGACTTGTTTGCAGAGAACAAGGACAGACAAATGGATGCTTAAGTTATATTAAAAAAAAAAAAAAAAATTCCCCAAAGGATCAGAGGTACCTGGACAAGACAGTACAGCATACTGCGGATAGTGCAGGTGCTCCCTGACAATCAGGGCATAATTCATTCAATTTGCATAAGACAGGCTAAAGTGAAACACTATCCCAAAAGACAGGTTAACTGTCTTTTCTAATATGATGAAGCCACACTGTTTACATTGATTTTTTTAAGTAATAAAAATGTGTTTATTTTATAAAATGTCTGTGCTTAGTTCATGACTTCTAAACTTACGGCCAAGGAGAATATTCAAAAACTTAGCCACATCATTTAATACTAATGGGACCAGAGCCAGATCAAGGTTAAATGGGGCACTAGCCAGGGTAATGGATCCTCTCCCCACAGCCATTCCAGTGTCCCATTACTTGCTTATTTCTCCTCATTTACCATAAACATTGTTCAAAACTCTCAGTGTGAATACTGTTTTTTGCTTTACTTTTGCAATCATTACAGATATTTGGATTTAATTTAAAACTTATTTCAAGTTTTACAGCACAAATACTGATGGACATTTATTAAACAAAGCAATACAGTCTCACAATGAAAACAGACAGCATCAAACTCACATTTATTGAAACAGCACTGAAACCTACATTCAAAGAAAACGCATCTGACCAGTGGTGGATTAAGTTTTCCTTTGGACTGTTTTCAAATCATAGGCTCTTTGCACACATTTTTAGGACCATGCAAACATGCAAGAGTTCTTTGATTCACCCTCCCGGTTGTACTAAATTATATTCCTTATATAATACAGCACACTTGTTAGTGTGTGTTTTAAATTGATAGTTTTGAACATTTTTGCAGTAAGCAATGAAACAAAACATATGAACCAATAATAACAAAACTGCCCAATTCAGAACATTTCAACCAAAGACCACTCAAACTTCTGTCATTACAATCCAACAATATCAGTCAATATGCACAATCTCCACATAAGTAAAAGTCATCTGATTAATTCCACATTAAAGAAATATGTAACTTATGAGGAAGGGATGGCATAATGGTTAATTAAGGTCTTCACTTTATAAACGCAATGCACATCATTTGATTCTGACCACGGGTTACTGGCTAAGCTTAAAATGGCCAGTAAGTGCAGTCAGCCTAGTATTCATCTATGAACATATAAGATGTTTCTACTAGCAAACAAATTTACATTTCAGTGTTTAATCTACAAATTCAGTGCCTGCTGCCCTTGAATACTAATTTGCCTATGTTACATTAAAAAAAAAATGGTAAGTTAGTAATATTGAAATAGGGAACAAATGGCAAGCTAAAAACAGGTTCATAGTTACTAGGTACCTCATCCGAAGGAGGACATACTCAGGGCTGCAGTACCCCCACCCCCCTTAAAATACAACACAGTATCAGCAATCCATCTACATGCTGTGGGAGTAGAACCCACAGCCAAACATGTATGCTACCTGTCGTGCTACTAACACTGCTTTTAAATTCTATACCACAACAGTGATACTATTTGCTAAACAAAACAGCTGCACATTGTAATAGCATGAGCAGCAGCAAACTTCTCTTCCCTTGAAGCTCACAACTCCTTAAAAATGCACTTGAAAATCAGTTCCTTGAAAAATGCACCCAAAACTTAGTTTCCTGAAAAATGCAGCTTGGTAGCTGAGGCAGTGGATTCAGGCTCTATACAGGGTTTGACCCTACACCCCTCAACCTCTTAGCGCAAGAAATCTGGACAAAGCCTAAAATAAATAGGGACAGATTATAAATATTGCTCTCATGAACTTAGAAAATTACTAGAATAATAGGATTTCTGTAATTATGCATTTTTCTAAAGGATACAAAGTCTGAAACTCAAATGCCTGTTATTATTTAGTGAATTCTGTCCTTGGGCTTGCTGATTTTGTCAGAATAAACCCAGAAAACCACAAATGTTTGGACGAACAGACTAAAAATATGAAGCAAAAACCTAGGCATTCTGCAAAAATCTGGAAAGTTGAAAGACACCTCCCTCCCTCTTACTTACAAACACACACACAAACACACACACCCCTACCTACCCTCTCATATGTCAGTTTGTGGTCTGCATTTTAAATGTCTTCTGGCATCCAAATTCCACACACATGGTAGACAATGACAAACAGGTTGCACAAATTCAGAAGACGAAAACAGGTAGCACCAGAGTATGGGGAGTCTTTGGGTCAGGAACCTATCTCTCCAGCATGTTTTGCTCATTGTGATGACAAGGTTTCGATCCCTGGAGTGTGTGGCTCTGAGGGATTGGGATTTCTTTAAGTGGAGAATGTCCAACAGCTCAGGGTTTGACATGGCCTTGTATGTTAAGCAGAGATCGCCTCTGAGTAGACGATATGCCACAAAGTATAGCGGGAGTTTTTTTAGACAGTCAGCATAGGGCATCTGCTTTAGGCCTGCGATTCTTTTAGTGAGGTATTTCTGTGGCCTTTCCAGCTGCTGCAGATGTCTTGTGAGGTACATACCAAACGGGGTGTTGTACTCTATAATGGGTCTAATGAGGGATGAGTACAGTGGGACAATGACCTCCTTTTTTCTGGATGAAAAGCTCTTAGTGATGAGGTGTGCCACATAGAAGGATTTCCTGACTTTTGTGGTGATGTGGTTATCGAAGGTGAGACCACTGTCCACCTGTGTCCCTAAGTCTGTCATCACACTTTTGGTGTTTAGTGTACTGCCACCTATGTGGTAATTCATGGGTACATGTTTTTTTCCAAAGGGGATAACTATACATTTCTTCGCATTAAGCTTGAGCCCATGGCTCTGGCACCAAGCATTTATTTCTGTAAGGCCCTTTTGTGGAATATCCACATCATTTGGGGATTCAGTAAAGGCTCCCAGTTTGCAGTCATCTGCGAACTTTGTTAGCCAGAGTCCCTTAGTGTTGGCCTGTACTTCAGAGAAGTAGATGACAAGCAAGAGTGGTCCCAGGACTGAACCCTGAGGTACTCCATTTGTCACTTGCCTGGAGCTGGATTTGGAGTTGGCTACTTTTACAGTCTGGGTTCTGTCTGTAAGCCAGTTGGCAACCCATCGAGTGACATAGGGATTTATGCCCATCTTAGTAAGTTTATCAATTAATCCAGAGTGGGGGATGGTGTTGAAGGCCTTGGCGAGGTCTGGATAGACTGTGTGGACCGCCTTACCTCGTCCACAGCTCTGGAGACTGACTAGAAGAAGTCAATCAGGTTCAGGAGACAAGATCGGCCCTTCACAAACCCAAACTGGGTGGGGTCCAGTGTTTGAAGGTTGCCGATGTCTTTGTTTATAAGTTCCATGATAATGCGTTCCATGCCCTTGCAGATCAGGCAGGATCATCTTCCCTTGTGGTATCAGATTGTTACAGAAAGATGGGTTCTGAAGGTAATGCTGCAGGGTATGGAAATCCCTCCTTCTTCCCCAGGGGATTCTTTCTTGCAAAGTAAACCAATTATTTCTCTCTCTCTCTTTTTTCCTCCCATTCTACACCAGAGGCTTACCCAGGGACTTGTACAACCTGTACCTGTCTAACTCTTTGACAAAAGCTTTTATTCAAGGTTTTTTTTTTTTGTTACCAAAAAGAGAAGGCTCCTGAAGGCGTACACTGGACCTTTCCTTTCTAAATCTTTTTGTTAAGATTCCAAAGTTCAAAATGTTATCCCTTCAGTTCATTCTTCCTGTACCCCCCCACCCCCACCCCGTAGCCTTTATGGAAAAGTTAGATTTAAAGAATACTTGTCACATTCCCATTGGTGAGGATTTCAGCCATGTTTTTAAGGTTTGCTGTCCCAGGTTTAAATCATCAGATCTCTGTGCTACCCTTTGGAATTTCTATAGCACCAGAGGTATTCACAGTGTCTTGCTCCAGTCATTGATTACTTTAGGCATCAAAACATTCTCAACTTTGATATTTGGATAGTTGTCTTATCTTTGCAGACTGTCTTTCCAGGTGTCAAGAGTATTTACAAACTGTCCAGAATTTTCTACTTGGTATGGGTTTTCAGATCAACCTTCATAAATCTTCTGTAATTCCTTCCAACATTATTGAATTCCTGTGATGTCTGTTAGTTTGTGCTCTAGGAAGAGCCTTTCCTCCTCCATACAAAGTTGAGATGTTTCAGCAGTCATTCCGGAGTTTCTACAATCAAAGCTATGCATCTGCAAAGGAATTTTTCAGGATGTTGGGATACATGGCATCAGGGTGTCACACTTTCTCTGGCCAGACTACACATGAAGAAAATACAGTGTTACCTCAGATCAGTGTGGATGTGGCATCTCTAACCTTTGTTCTGTCACATCCCGGTTCTACAGTGGGTAAAATAAAAGATCCTTTGGTGGACTGGCCAGATCTCTTGTAGTTCAGGTCTGGCTCTGTCCTAACACCCATATAGTCTGTAACTACAGATGGATCAGACGTTGCATGGGATATGGTTTCCAAAGCTGTAAAAGTGCAAGGTCTGTGGAACCCATTAGACAAACAGAAGCTCATAATGTTGAAGAGATACTAGGAATGATCAATGCTTTGAAAGCCTTAAATCATTTCTGGTCCTAAGACCTCTGCAAGTGTACACAGACCTCATACATGAACAGACAAGGAGGTGTTAGATCCTATCCTATTTGCAGACTGACTGTAACAGCCTGGGAGATGGCAACTCAGCTTGCTTCAACTGTGCAGGCTTCATGCATTCTGTCGGAGCAAAACATTATTGCAGGACAAGGACAAAATCCCCATAGATAGATACTTCATTCTGGGATATTCCAAGAATTGATTCAACTGTGGATGGGGTGAGAGGATGACATAATGGTTAAGGTGCTTACCTTAAAGACACAAGGTGCAGGGTTTGATTCTCACATGGGATAACTGGCTAGGCTTCAAATGGCCCAACAGGGCAGTTAGCCTAGTACTAATCTATGAACCTATGAACATGCCTGTCACTTGTGTGTGAAAAAAAAAATTACTTTTTTAAAATTAAATAAATAAATCACCCAGCCAGTAGGCCCTAGGCGACTGCCCTGGTCGCCTAGTGCTGGATCCAGTTCTCAGTGGGACACTAACAATGTTCTCCATTAAAAAGACTTTCTCCACACATCCATGGTGAAGATTTGCAATCATCTTTCCCCTTAGAAAAATCTTTAGGGCATGAATTATCTTTTACATCTATCACTAGTTTACCTCCATCTGTTAAGTAATATAATGTTCTAGGATAATCATTAAAACCGTTAAATAAAAGTCTCCTTGTACTGCTTTTACATAAAACACTTACACATGAAATTCAATCTGCATAGTGCTGTCATATGTTATGGTAGTCCCCTAAATACAGAAAATGTAATAAGGGATCGGGGGACCCAAGTAGATAGTAATCTCTCCTTTGATAATCATATTGCCAAGGTGGTTAGAAAATCCTTCTATGTGGCCCACCTAATCACAAAAGGGTTCACATCTAGAACAAAAGAGGTTATTGTGCCCCTCTACTCATCAGAGTACAACACCCCATTTGGGAGGTACCTTACAAGACACCTGCAACAGATAGAAAGACCACAGAAGTACCTCACCAAGAGGATTACTGGCTTCAAACAGATGCCCTATGTAGCCCGACTCAAGAAACTCCAGCTGTACTCGGTTGCATACTGCTTACTCAGAGGTGACCTCTGCCTGACATACAAGGCCATGCCCAACCCAAAATTGATGGACATGCTCCACCTCACCACAACGATAAACAGGACGTGCTGGAGGGATAGATTCCTGTCCCAGAGACTCCCCATGCTTTGGAACAGGATTCCAGTATACATTAGGCAGAGCCCCTCACTAACACTCTTCAAGAGAAACCTTGACGAGCGGATGGGAAACAGAAATTTTACCCCAGGGATCACTGCAGTGGCTCTGCTGGAAGAGACACTGGAAAATAATGGCTCTGCAGGACAGAGGCACAGGGAACTAGTCTAATGGGGTGCTTGAAGCCAACACATTCTGGCTAGGCTTATAAATGCCCTCGGGCCGATAGCCTAGTACTTACCTATGACCCTATATTACTAATTAGCCCATTTGTTTAGCACAGTCATTTCATGCTTTTTTTTGTTCACATATCACTCATACAACTACTGCACTTTGCTGCTCTGCCAATAAAAGCTTCTCATTTTACCTGTAGGCATGCCACTGTTGAGTGACAGAGAGAGGTTAAAAAAACACAAAGCCACACCCTTTGTTTTGCCACTGCCTCACCCATTTAAGAACTAAATAGCCACTGCGTCTGTTTCACAGTTACGTGTCATGTTAGTGCACTTTTAAACAAACAGTAAATGCAGTGTTTTATGTTGCAACTAAGTAAATGTATACACATCTTAAAATTCTTAAAATGCCTTTTATAGAACTGTTATTGCTTTAAGTAACTTGCATGTTTGCTTAAAGTAATCTCGCACATAAAAAAGGAAATCCTAAAAACAACCGACAATAAAGTGATGAGGAAAGGTAAAAGAAAAAATATCTATGTCATTTTCAAGTGCTGCCTGCATTTCCTTGCAACCACTTCGTACAGACAGTAATGTTTTACTGCAAAAGCATACGACTGATAGCAAGTACAATTAGAACAGACATGCAGTTTTGCTATTAGAAAAGAAGGGCATGCATTTTTACAGCTTTATGTATTTCTACTGAAATGCAAGTATGAAAAAGGACACAGTTAATTAGTCTAATGGTAAAATCTCACATACCCCCAGACTACCTGCTAATACAAACACAGTGATTTTTGACTACATAATTTTATAGAAGCCAGTCTCTATGAAGCGGGGGATAGATTTCAAACTAGTGGTGCCAGCACTGGAGGAACCAAGCAGGGAGGGGGAAGAGTAAAGGGGTTTGGCCCATCGCCTCTCCCGGGGGTGGGAGGGGCTGCACACATTCAGGGGGCAGAATGAGTGGTAACAACTTGGTGGAGACCAGGAGACTCACTGCTTGTGCCTCATGGGGTTGGGCAATGATGCCTGGAGGGAACATCCCTTATGGAAGTGAGGGGTGTCCTACTCTGTGATCCCATTGCACACCACTTCCCTACTTCTTGCCAGGTTCATCTGTTACGGATGGGGAAACCACAAATAAGAAAACCATGAACTACCCCAGATTGGCTGAATGATGACCTTTCCTTGCCAACCCTTGCCCTGGTAATCAGGAATGAATGGTACAATTTTCCAGGGTTACAGGGAGGGCAGATAGTAGCAAACAATGCAAAAAAATATAAAACAAAAACGGAAAGCAACAGTAACTTACAAGATAAGGTGAAACAGTACCTTAGTACAAGAACTACTTCAAAAATATGTGAGAAAGTACAGTTGTGCAAGAACTTACCAGAACAGTAGATGTCCTATTGATCAGTGTTGCAGTACTCTTGACATATGGGTTGTCACCAGTGATGTCCAGCCAGGGTACCAAAGCTTTACCTTCTCAAGGTTGCACACCAATGCGTAACCTCAGCTAGTAAACACATGGGTATACAGATCTATGTGCAAGCATGTCCCTCAGACAATCTCCAAACCAGCAGCCTGAAGACTACTGAGAGAAGGACACCAGTTACCTAGGAAGGTTGTGGCTAGAACAATCAAGTAAACTCCCCAGTTTCCATGCAGCAGAGTACAGGTTAAAGTAGATAGAAGGTGAAAAGGAGGACGTTGAAGTAAGCCATAGAAGAAGGGAAGGAGGGTGGGAAGGAATACTGCAACATCTGCTGTTAGTACAGTTGTGTAAGAGCTTACCGAATGTCCTGACTGAAATCACTGCTGCAGTATTCCTGGCATATGGATGATTCCAAAAGCTGAAAAAGGTAGACAGAAGGGTGGTTTGTTACCAAGTAGAAGAGCTGTCCATCAGTCCACTGAGGACAGATCTAGCAAGTTCAACACTGGACCTGGAGAAGGAATCAATTCTGTAGTGTTTAGTGAAGGTGTGTTCAGAGAACCACATAGCAGCTTCCAAGATGGACCTAGCATCTACTCCCTTGTGAAAATCTCCTGTGGAAGTCACTGCTCTAGTGGAATGAGCTTTTGGCAGGAAGGCAAGGACTTACCATAGTGTGAATAGCAGAACAAGATGGCCTTAGAGTTCCAAGTTGCAATAGTTTTTTTGGAAACTACCTGGCCGAACCTAGAGGTCATAAAAGACACAAACTGGTCAATCCTCCAGAAGGATTAAGTTTTGCCTAGATAAAATCTCAGTTGTTTATGAATGTCCAGAGAATGTAGGACCCCCCCCCTCCACCATTTTGAGGATTGGGAAAGAAAGTGGGTAAGTGAACAGGCTGGCTGAGAGAGACAGTTCATTCACTACCTTAGGCATAAAGGATGGATTAGCCACGAGAGTCTCCCTGCCACTGTGGAAAATAAGAAAAGGTGAAATGGTCATGGGAGCTTGCCACTCCAAAACTCCCTTATCAGAGGTGACAGCCAAGAGTAGAATAGTTTTCCAAGTGCAGAACTTTAAAGTGGCAGAAGTTGCTGGTTCAAAGAGAAGAAATGAGGCTTTTCCAGCACAAAATTGAGATTCCAAGGGGAAAGATAGGCGTACTTGGTAAGTTAAGATGCCGAACACCAAGGGGAAAGATAGGCTTACTTGGTAAGTGAAGATGTCGAACACCCCTTAGAAAAAGCTTGACCCCTGTTCTGGCCATAAGCAGAGGGTTGACAGGCAGGTAGGCAATGATGGCCGGCAGGTGAGCTTTTACAAAAAGAGTAAGCCAAGTCTCGATTAAGGAATTTGGAAAGATGTTGCAGGACAGCAGGAACCTGTGATAAGAGTGGGTCCTGACTGTTTGTGGCACCATTAAGAAAACCTTTTCAATTTAGCTGTGTAAGATTTGCTAGTAGTGGGTCTCGCGGTTTCCCGTAGTACTTGAACAACCTCCTCAGAGAACAGGTGTCTGAGGAATTAAAATTCTATCATCCACACAATCAGACTCTGTGAGGGAAGATTTGAGTGGAGAAACTACCCTTTTTGTTGAGTGATTATGTGGTTGCAGAAGTACATTCCTGTAATTTTCCTTTGTCAGGTGAAATTATCTTGGTGTAAAGGTAGCCAGTGAAAGGAAAGGAGTTTGGGTGCTTTCTTTTGTGCTTTTAGAAGAATTTTTGGAAGAAGAGGTAGTGGAAGGCAGGCACAGATGAACTTCTCTTTCCAGTGGAAGAAGACATCTGTCCTCCAGGCTGAAGGGGACGGTTCTCTGGTGCAGAACTGTAGAAGCTGATGGTTGGGTGGTGATACAAAAAGGTCTACCTGGGTTGGGCTCCACTGAAGAGTGATTCCTTGGAAAACCTAATTGTTTAGGGTCCTTTTGTGGGGGTCCTCCAATGAATGGCTTAGGGAGTCTGTAGGTACACTGTCCTGTCAGGATTAAGTCCATCTAAGTGGCCAAGTTCTAAGCCTCTTGTGCTAACCTTCACAACTAAGACCTGGTACACCTCCCTGTTTATGTACTAAATGACTGTGTTGTTGTCCGTGTACACTTGGAGTAGTCCAGGTTTCCATATGTAGGAGAAGATATGCAATGCTTGCAGAAGACCCCTCATTTCCTTCGCACTGATATGTTCCTTCAGGAAAGTACAGTTGTGTACACTTACCATAAATGTAGATGTTAGAGTGTAGTCACTGTTGCAGTCATCACATTTGGGTTATCTGCTTGCAGTAGCCCTCAGTCGGCCTGATTATCAAAGTCTTGGGTCCTGCGTTGGTTACTGTCTCATCTTCCGTGACGTCAGGTAGTCTAGTTAGGTGTATAAAACATGCAGCCAACGTCATTACATCAGTTTTTCTTGCCCCAGATGCCAGGTGCCCCCTTAATGGGAAGCAATTTAAAAAAAAAAAAAAAAAAAAAAAAATTATATATATATATATATATACACACACACACACACACACACACACACACACACACACACACACAAGGTTATACCACCAACAAAAAAGCAAATACACCAAAATGTTTTTAAGTATAGTAAAGAAGAATAGAGGTACAGCCAAAAGAAGTCAGGGGGCTGGAGGGAGGGTAACCAGGACTCCAACAGTGAATACACTTGAACATCTACATTTATGGTAAGTGTACAAAACTGTATTATGTTCTTTGTGTTTCACTGTTGCAGTCATCAAATTTAGGTAGATTCCCAAAGCTAAGGATGGGAGGAGGAATTTAGATAGCATTAGGACCAGCTATAAGGCTCTGCAAGACTGTAGTGGCAAAGCCAGCTCTGGATTTAGAGAAAATTGGCAAATGATAATGCTTGGTGAAAGTATGCACAGAACTCCAGGTAACAGCTTCTAGGATGTCTCTGGTAGCCCTAGTTGAATGGGGTCTAATCCCCTGTGGGACAGATTTTCCACGGTGCTTACAGCAGAAATTAATGCAATGGCCTATCCATTTAGAAATGGTTTGCTTTGAAATAGCCTACCCCTCTACCCCTGCAGCAAATGCCACCAGCAGTTGTTCAGATTTCCTTTGAGGTTTAGTCCTGTCCAAGTAAAATCTAAGTTGTCTGTGCACATCTAAGGAGTGCAGTATCCATTCCCCTTTGTTCTGTGGATTAGAAAAGAAGGTTGGCAAATGAATGGACTGCTTAAGAGCCACACTGGATACCACCTTAGGCATGAAAGAGGGATTGGTCCTGAGGGACACCCTGTCGGCATGAAAGATGATGAAGGGCTCCACTGCCATAAGGGACTGCAATTCAGATACCCTTCTTGCTGAAGTGATTGCTAAAAGGAAAGCAGTTTTCCAAGAAAGGAATTTTAACTCTGCAGTTGCAGCTGGCTCAAAAGGAGGAAAAGTGAGTTTTTCCAATACAAAGTTAAGGTCCCAGGCTGGAGATGGGGCTCTCCTGGGTGGTCTAAAGTTTTTGGCCCCTCTGAGGAACTGCTTGAGCAGTGGGTGAGAAAAAGAGGGCTGGTTCTGTGTTGTAATGAGCTGAAATGGCTGAGGCGTGAATTTTGATTGAGGAAAAAGAAAGGCACTTGTGAAGCATCTCAGTTAAGTACTGAAGAATCTGAGGTAAATTGGGCACTGCTGTGGCCATCCCTTGAGTTTGGTTCCAGACACAGAATCTTTTCCATTTTTCAGCATAAGAATTTCTAGTACTAGGCCTCCTGGTCTCCAAAATGACATCCAGCACTTGTTTGCTGAGGGATAGTAACTGAGAAATTAGGTAATTAGCCAGGCTGCCAGGTTCAGGGTTTGAAGCTGGGGGGTGCAGAATATGGCTCTCCTGCTGTGACAGCATGGTAGGGGTCTGAGTTAAGTGCCATGGGGCCAGCTGTGACATACTGAGCAAGAGGGGGTACCAGTGTCGGCGTGGCCAGTCTGGTGCAATCAGCATCATCCTTGGTTTGTCCTGTTTGATCTTTAGTAGTACTTTGGAGAGGAGAAGCAGAGGAGAAAAGGCATAAACTGATAGATTGTTCCAGCTGAAGGACAGAGCATCCACTTTCCAAGCTTGTTTGTGAGAAGTCCTTGTGCAGAATTTGTCCAATTGGTAGTTCTGGGGGGAGGCAAACAGGTCTATATCTGGGCTCCCCCACTTGTTGATCAACATGTTGAAAGTCTTTGGTTCCAGTTTCCACTCGTGTGGGTCCACAAAATTTCTGCTTAGTTCATCTGCCGGTGTATTTAGCTTTCCTGGCAGGAATTGAGCCTGTAGATGCACTTGGTAGCTCAAGGCTGTGTTCCACAAAGCCATGGCTAGTCTGCAGAGGGGTTAAGAATGGGTACCCCCCTGCTTGTTTATGTACCACATAACAGTGGTGTTGTCAGTCTTTACCATTAATTGTCCTGGAAGAATGTGGTCCTTGAAGGCTGTCAAGAGCATGCTGTACAGCTAACATTTCTTTTTGATTGATATGCAGGTGCATTTGACTTGGGTTTCATTTGCCCTGAATGCACTTCCCTGCCAGGTGAGCCTCCCATGCATAGTCTGATGCCATGAAGCCCAAAGCCTGCAGAAATTGTCTTGCAGATAACTGGGATTTTGTTGCCATCAGTTTGAAGTAAGTAGTCAGTTGCCTTTGCTTGTCTGGCATGAGATACACCATCTGGGCAGTTGTATTCAAGCTTGCACCCAGGAATGTTATCTTTTGAGAGGGTACCAGTTGTGATTTCTTTTCATTTATTGTGTACCCTAGGCATGTTAGAAGCCTTTTCACAAACGCCAGGTGTTGAAGAAGAATGTCCTTGTTCTCTGCTTGAATGAGACAGTTGTCCAAGTAAGGATATATTTGTACACCTCTTTGCCTGCAAAATGCAATTACTGGTGCCAGGTACTTTATAAAGACCCTGGGCGCAGTAGATAAGCCAAAGGGCAGTGCAGAGAATTGGTAATGCATTTAGCCAGCCTTGAATCTGAGGTATCTTCTGCACGATTGCCTTATTGGGACATGCAGGTATGCCTCTTTTAGGTCTAATGTCACCAGCCAAGCATTCTTGCCCAGCATGGGCAGAAGCTGCTGAAAATTCAGCATTCTGAATTTTGGAATGTCCAGACGTGTTCAAAATCGATAAATCCAGTATTGGCCGCCAGGCCTTGTCCTTTCTGGGCACCAAGAACAGTCTCGAGTAAAAACCTTGTCCTTTTTCCTGTTCTGGTACTGGCTGAATGGCCGCCATATCCATGAGGGACGTAACCTGCTTCTGTGCCTCTGCCCATTGATTTTTTGGCAGATCTGGCACCCCGTTTGCCACTGAGCATATGTATCCCTGTGACACTATGTTTAGCACTCACTTGTCCTAGATTATTAACTGCCAATTTTGAGCAAAAAGTGCTAATTTCCCCCTAAGGGTGCTGCCAAAAGATAAGTGCTTGGTGAAGGCAGAGGGAAGTCATTGGGACTGTTTTCTGTAGGTTTGTGCTTTATCTCCTCCAGATTTGGAGGTAGAAGCGCCCCATTGCTTTGACCTGTATGAATCTTGTGCCTGGTATCTGGAACCCTTAGGGCATCTGGATTTGCCCCTTTGAGCTCTGTCACTGGAAAGGACCAATTTTTTGTAGGCCAGTGTCTACTGAATCTTGGTGGCGGCACTTGTAAGAAGTCTTTTACAGTTTGCATAGACTTAGCTTTGTCTTCCATTTTCTTTAAAACCTCTTCTGCCTTAATACCAAACAGAGTATCATGCTGTAAAGGTGCATCTAGTAATTTAGCTTTAACATGATCAGGCAAATTTTGTTCCTTTAGCCAGGCATGCCTCCTAATCACAGATCCAGTAACTGTGGCCCTGCAGGAGGCCTCTAAGGAATCAAAACCACATTGCAAAGTATGCTTTCCAACCTGTTCTGCTGCATGCATTAATTCCTGCAAATCTTTATTTTCTGCACATTCAGAAATCAACATTTTCTGTTTCAGCAATCCCATAACATGTTGTTGATACTTGAGCACATGAAACTGGCAGTTTAAGGCCCTAATTGCAAAGACTGCAGATGTATAAACCTTTATTTCCCCCATCTATCCAGTGCCCTTGAATCTCTGTCAGAGGGGGTATGATTTTTTGCTGTTGGGGCCTTAACTCCCTTTGGACCCTGTGAAATAGTTTCAGGATCAGCAGCAGGGTTTCTAAATAAAAATTTGTGAGTCAGGGACCCTGTAATATCAGTCAGGCTTGCTGGGAGCCGGAGGTAAGGAGTCAGGGGTCAAGCTTGACTCCGAAAACACATCATCCACAATGTCTAAAACAAGGGGTATGGCTAAAGGCCTGTGCTGAGGGAGAAGAAGGAAATCCCCGAGCCTCTTTTTTGATTCTGAGAAATCTTGACTCTCCCAGTGAAAATGATCCCTCAAAGTATGCAAGGTTTCTCCAAACGAATAATCCTCAGGAGGTAATGCAGATGGTATAGACTCCTCTGCATTAGAATCCTCATAGGGAGGTATAGATAATTCTTGATCAGAAGAGGAATCAGAAGAAATAGAAACCTGATCTGAAGATTCATAATTAGTGTCTTGCCTAGGCCTCTTATCTGGAGGGGGAATGGGAACCCCTGATCAAGGTAATAAGGTCTTCAGCCATTTTGATCATCTGTTTTTTAGGCATAGAGGCCTGTGCACGTGGCTCATGCGTCGTGTTTTTAGTTTTAGAAGTTGCTTTTGTCTTTGGTTTTGCAGCTGTCATTGGTTTGATATAAAAATGTTGAGGTCTGAATACATCCTCAGAAGCCGGTGCCTGCTCAGCGGCTCCGGACCCATCCGAGGGAGATACAGCCGTGGGTCCAATACTTTAAGTATCTTGCAGCATGCCGGACTCCACATGGGTGTCGGTAGGGGCCTGCAACTCGAAAGTAGCAGGTATCAGGGGCTGCAAAAGCGCCTGAGTACTGGCAAACTGGCGACTGGCTTAGGAGAAGCTTTGTCGTCAGTTTTGGACCTCGACTGTCTCTCTGTCCTTTTCTTTGCGTATTTTATGTAGTCCGGTAGTCAGATTGCTATCCGACGACATTTCTGGGTACTTAAATCTGTTTCCAAAACACTTTGAGGCAAAAATATACCAACACTTAATAGTGCATTGGTTAAATCTAGCATAAAACCGACAGCCACGCACGTTGTGATCAGGGCCTAATCAAGGAATACAATATAAATGGAAACCCTTATGAGGTATTTGCTTCCCACAAGTAATACAATTAACTTTTTCTGACAAGTATGGAGCAAGAAAAAAGTTTCCCCAATGGGGTACTTAGCTTTAGTGAAGACTTCAGTTCTGAAACTCAAACTCAAATGTTTCAGGAGTCGGCCGACCGGCACTTGCGAAATGCTTCTGCTTTGGGCACCGCGCGGCAAGAAAGACTAAAGAAAATGGCGTCAGCTGCTTGTTTTATACCCCTGACGTCATGGAAGAGGAGACCGCAACCGACGCAGGACCCAAGACTTTGGAATTCAGGCTGACTGAGGGCAACGTGCCAGCAGATTACCCAAATGTAATGACTACAACAGTGAAACACGAAGAACATCAGTCAGTTGAGAAGTGCTTGGAAGTTTTAAAGTTAAGTCATTGAGACAGCTTACCATGGGGGGAGTCTTACTACTCCCTGATTTGGAAGTGGGAGCCCCCCACTGCTTAGTCCTGTGCGTACCCTGGGACTGAACCCTGGGTGTTCTGCTGGTTCTGGGTTTGAACTGAGAAGGCTTGGAAGAGGCAGGAAAGGACCAATTTTTTGAGGGCCAATGCCTACTAAATCTAGGAGACTACCACTGTAAGAAACCTTTAACAGTTTGCATAGATTTAGCTTTTTCCTCCATCTTTTTAAGAACTTCTGCTTTGTCACCAAACAGGCTGTCCTGATTTAAGGGAGCATCTAGCAATTTAGTTTTAACATGATCTGGCAAAGATTGCTCCTTAACCCAAGCATGCCTCCTAAGTACAGACCCGGTGACAACAGCCCTGCAAGATGCCTCTAGTGAATCAAAACCACATTGCAAAGTATATTTTCTAACTTGTTCAGCAGAATGCATTAAATCCTGTAAATCTTTATTTTCAGCACAATCAGGAATCAACATAATTTTCGGTTTAAGCAATCCAATAATATGCTGCTGATACTTTGACATATGAAACTGGCAATTTAAGGCCCTGATGGCCAAGGTTGCAGAGGTGTATACCTTCTTACCCCATCTATCCAGGGACCTGGAATCTCTATCAGAGGGGGTAGGATTTTTGGCAGTAGTAGCCTTAATGCCCTTGGGTCTGTGTGAAATGGTCTCAGGATCCGCAGTAGGATTTTTAAAAAGGAACTTGTGAGAATCAGGAACCCTGTAATATCTATCAGATTTTCTGTGAGCAGGAGGTAAAAAGTCAGGGGCCAAACTAGATTCCGAAAAGGCATCTTCAACAATGTCCAGCACAGGAGGGATAGCTAAAGGCCTGTGTTAAGGCAGGAGTAAGAAATCTCCAAGCCTCTTTTTAGAATCAGAGTAATCCTGGCTTTCCCAGTGAAAATGCTCCCTCTAAGAGTATGCAAGGTTTCACCAAAAGAAAAATCCTCAGGGGGAGAAACAGAGGGAATAGAGTCCTCTGCATCAGAATCCTCATAGGTAGATAAGGGTAAATCCTGGTCATCAGAGGAGACAGAAATTTCAGAATCCTAGTCAGAAGTATCCTAAGCAAATTCAGTCCTAGGTCTCTTAGAGGGGGAAGGTTGGCTTCCCCTGATTAAAGTAATAAGGTCTTCAGCCATTCTAATCATTTTTTTTTTTAAGGCATAGAGGCCTGACCATGCAGTCTGGGTGTCGGTTTCCTAGGCATGGTTTGAGTTTTAGGTCTAGAAGAAGAAGAAGATGGTGTTGGTTTAATATGCAAGTCAGTAGGCCTGAATACACCCTCAGAAGCCGGTGCACAGTGGCTCCGGACCCATCCAAGGTAGAGACATCCACAGGTTCCACAGTTGAAGCATCTCGCGGCATACCGGACTCCGAATGGGTCTCAGTAGAGGCCTACGAATCTGAAGTAGCGGGTATCAGGGGCTGCGAAAAAACCTCACCGAGTACCGGCAACTAGCTTGGGAGAAGCATCATCGGCAGCTTTGGATCCAAGTGGCCTGTCTCTGTCTTTATCTTTGCGTTTTTTTCAGAATGTCTGTAGTCGGGTGGCTTACCGAAGACATATCTGGATAATTGAACCGAGTACCAAAATATTTAGAAGCGAAAATGTACAGACGACGAATAGTTTGTGGTTTAAATAAGGCACAAAACTGAGAAGAGGTCCGTCGTGGTCAGGGCCTAGGCAAGGAAGGCAGTACGAATGAAAATCTTTATGTGGTATTTGCTTTCCACAAGAAATACAATTATTGACTTTTACTGACATCGGTTTGAGCAAGAAAGTTTCCCCAATGGGGTATTTAGCTTTAGTTGAAGACTTCGGTTCTGAAACTCAAAAACGAAAATTTCAGGAGTCGGTTGACCAGCACTTGCGAAATGCTTCTGCTTTGGGCACCGCACTGCAAGAAAGACTGATGCAATGGCATCGGCTGCATGCTTTATACCCCTTATTACCAGACATCACGGAAGATGAGACAGCAACAGACGCAGGACCCAAGACTTTGATAATCAGGCTGACTGAGGGCTACTGCAAGCAGATAACCCAAATGTGATGACTACAACAGTGAAACACGAAGAACATCTGTGGTTTCCATCTGCTGTGTACCCAGTGTGATCCTGTCCATGCCCCTTCAACTCATCTGAGGGGTCTCTGTGAACTTCAAGAAAAAGACAGGGTGTGAAAGAAGTCCTGGGTTGAGATTCATCTGTTCCTTCCACCAAAGTAACTCCTTTTTATAGGTTCATAGGTTGGTACTGGGCTATCTGCCCGAAGGCATATATTAGCCCAGCCACGTTGTACGGTATTCACCTCCCCTTCAGTAGTTCCATAGACCCTTGTACTAGCAGCTAGTACCCTTGGCCCCTATCTAGTAGTGCTGTTAGTGTGATCCCCTGTGTGAAATTTCTGTTACCCATCCACTCATCAAGGTTCCTCTTGAGTGATAGTGAGGGACTCTGTCTTATGTAGATCTGGACCCTGTTCCATAGTAAGGGAAGTCTCTGCGATGGGAATCTATCCCTCCAGCATGTTCTATTCATTGTTGTGCTGAGATTTATATCCCTAGAGCGTGTAGCTCGAGTAGATTTGGTTTTGATAAGATGGAGCATGTTCAACAATTCTGGGTTGGACATGGCTCTGTACGTTAGACAGAGATTGCCTCTGAGAAGGCGGTATGCAACAGAGAACAGTTTTAGCTTTTTCAATCGTGCTGCATAGGGCAACTGTTTGAGGCCAGTAATCCTCTTGGTTAGGTACCTCTGTGGTCTCTCCAGCTGCTGGAGATGTCTAGCCAGGTACATTCCAATTGGTGCATTGTACTCAATAATGGGTCTGATGAGGGAACAGTAGAGGGGCACCATTACATCCTTAGATCTTGATGCAAACCCTTTCCTGATCAGATGGGTCACATAGAAGGATTTTCTAACCACTTTGGCAATATGGTTATCAAAGGAAAGCTGACTATCTACTTGGGTCCCTACAGCCCTTATTTCTTCTTCAGATTTCAGGGGATTACCTCCTATGCTGCAGTTTGCGGGTACTCTGTTTTTTCCAAAGGGGATTACTATGAATTTTTTTGCATTTAGCTTGAGACCATGGCTTTGACACCATGCATCAGTCTCATTTAGGCCCTTCTGGAGGATCTCCATGTCGGCTGGAGACTCTATTATAGCACCCAGTTTGCAGTCGTCCGCAAACTTAGTCAGCCACAGCCCTTCCGTGCTTGCCTGTACTTCTGAGAAGTATATGCCAAACAGGAGGCATATTTCAGAGAAGGGAATTGGAGCATCATGTTGTCCAAGGGATAAGAGTGTTGAGACCACACCAACTTCAAATACCATTGGCTAGGGGAGGCATAGAAATGGTGGCCATCGTGAAACCCAAATTTTTTAACATCCCCCCCTTTTTGTGCAGCGTATTGCAGATGAGAGATCTAGGAAAGAAATTTGATAGAAACCGGGTCCTGTGTAGGAACCATGTGTTGTTTTTTTTTGTAGTGGACCATGAAACCCAGAACTGACAGGAGTTGGAGATCGAATCTAAATGCAGAACAAGGACTTCTGGAGAGAGATCTTGGACCAACTGATCATCCAAGCCGGGAAAATTTTCAATTCCCTGGGTGTGTCAGAAGGCCACCACTGGACCTAGACACTTTAACACAATTGCTGCTGTGGGAAGACCAAAAAGCAGAGCAGTAAACTGAAAGTGAGAGAAGCCAGTGAAAAACCTGATGAATTTCGTGCAAGGACAAAAATAAATGTGCAAGTAGGCATCCCTCAGATTTAGGAGCACTAGAAAAGCCTGGGGGGAGAATGAAAGGCAAAGAGAGTGGGAAGATGGAACATTCTGAAAGTTGGTATTTTCAAGAATGTGTTTAGAAGAAAAGGGTAAAGGATGGGTCTCCATTGTCTTTTTCTTAGCACCAGAAATATTCTGGAGTAGAATCCTTTTCCTATGAAGCCTTTTGGGACGTGTTCGATGATACCTGATTCAAGAGGTTCTGAGTAATGGGAGCAAGTACAGAAAGCTGGATGTGAGGAGGATGTATTATGCCTTTCAGAAGAGTAATATTTTCCTAGGACATGGCATAACCATTTACAGTTATGGACAGGGCCCATTAGTTTCCACCAGGCCTGGGAGAGTGACAGACTTTTGGAAAGAGGGGTTAGGGACTAAGGGCAAGGGAGGGAATGCTGCTGCAAAGGTAGTCACCGATTTTTATTTTCAAAGGATGGCCTCCCAGATGGAGGATCCCTGTGAGGTTTGTCAGAGTACCCTTTCTTAGGGGTCCTCAGTTTTTGATTTGCCCTTGTCTCTCTTCTGAGGAAGGATGTAGATTTAAATGGGCAATTCCTATGGTATCTAGGATCTGAGGACAGTAGAATATGTATGCAGTCTTTCATAGTCTTACCTTGGTCTTGGAGAGTTTTAAACAGACTGGCAGCCTGAGGACCAAACAAATCTTTGTCCAAGGAGAAGTCTGTACGAGTTTTAACTTGAAATTCTCAGGAATAGGATGGCTATGAAACCATGCATATCTCTGAACAAGAGATCCAGTAGCTGCTACCTTACCTAAAAGGAGCATCCATATCATTGTAACTACACTTAATGATGCGTCTGGCTGTTTGAGTGGCCTTGGAAAGTAGATTCTGCATTTGCTGCTTTGATTCTGCAGTTGAAGGGTCCACCATAACTTTGTTCAAGGACTGAAATACAGAAATCAAGTACTTATTCATTTGAGTCTGGTAGTTCATTGCCCTAGAAGCAAGGGTAGATGACATATATACCTTCTTTCCCCACCCATCCATAGCCTTACTATCCTTGTTTGTAGATAGGGCATTAACACTGGGTAAGGGCTTGCACGACTTACCTGAAGCAAGAGACACAGTAGAGCGTTCTTTCACAGACTCATGTGGCACCGAGTTCTGCCACAGGATTCTTATACAACTATTTTAGGTTAGCAGGCACCCTGCAAAACCGGTCAGGTCTTTAGGAACTAATGGTTGAGAATCAGGCCCTGAAGAGGTGGACTGGAAAGTGCCCTTAACCTCAAACATCATGAAGTGCTTTGAGCATACTGTGAAGAAACATCTGCGGGTCTGCTTAAGTCCTTTGATCTGCTCCAGTTTGCATATCAGGCAAACAGATAGACTGCAGATGCGATTTCAGTTGCATCTTGCACTAAAACACCTAGAAGGGAGGAACAATTATGTACAGCTGCTGTACAACGGACTTCAGTTCTGCATTCAACACTGATACTGATGCAACTGTGGATAAGCTTGTGAAACTTGGGAATAACAAGAATCTATGTAACTGGACTCTACTTTGATTGGTAGACCCCAATGGACATGTGCTGGAAACACCTCTCAACAAATAGTCTTGAATACTGCTGTTCCCCAAAGTTGTGTGCTCAGCCCCTTGCTCTCCACCATCCTCACCCATGACTGTACTACAAAACATAACTAGAACCATATTGCAAAATTTGCAGATGATACCACAGTCGTGGGTCTCATTAGTGGTGGGGATGAACATAACTACAGGGATGAGGTAAACACTTTGATTGTCTGGTGTGACAGGAACAACCTGGACCTGAAGTGCCTGGTGTGAGAGGAACAACCTGGACCTGAAGATTAATATGACCAAAAATGGATTCTGGACTTCAGGAGAAAGGCAACAGTTCAAAACCACTGACTATCAAAGGGGAGGTAGTAGAGAAAGTTAAAACAACCAAGTGCTGGGCCTTCACATCTGAGATGACCTCTCCTGGACTGTAATACCAACCATATAGTCAAGAAGGCTCAACATAGGTTTCACCTCCTGAGAAAGCTCCAAAAGGGCAGGCTCCCACTGTCTGCTCTTACCACTTTTTACAGAGCAAGTATCGACAGCATCCTCACTAGCAGTGTCATAGCATGGGTTTGATAACTACACAGTTGCTGAGAAGAAATTAGAGGGTAGCCAAGAAAATCTTTGGCACAAACATCCCCTCTATTCAGGAGCTTTTCTTTACAACAAGAAAGAGAAAGTATAGTTGTGTACACTTATCATGAATGTAGATGTTCGAGTGTATTCACTGCAGTCAACATATTTGGGTTACTCCTGCCAGGGTAGCCCTCGGCCAGCCCAAATACCAGAGGCTTAGTATTTCTGCTTTGGTTGCTGTCGCTTCAGGACTGACGTCAGGTTGTCAGTAGTATAAAAGTAAGGCAGCCAAAGCCATTACATCAGTTTTTCTTGCCCTGTCAGAAGCCCCCAAGTGGGAGCCAGAATATGGTGGAAGAACCCCACCAGTAGAAAGTAAACACCAAAACGTTCCTTGTAAGGACAGAGAGACAGAAGAAAAGGGGGATGGAAGGACGGAAATCAGGACTGCAACAGTGAATCCACTCGAACATCTACATTTATGGTAAGTGTACACAACTGTACTATGTTCTTCATGTTTTACTGTTGCAGTCATCACATTTGGGTTGATTCCCAAAGCTGAATAAAAGGGTGGAGGCAGTCAAAAAGACTAGGGCCTGGCTAGGATGCCCTGTAAGACTGCAGTGGCAAAGCCTGCCCTGGATTTGGAGAAGATAAGCAGGTGGTAATGTTTGTTAAAGGTGTGAACAGATGTCCATGTGGCAGCCTCCAGGATGTCCCTGGTGGGGACTCCTCTGAAGAAAGCTGCAGAGGTGGGGGCTGCTCTGGTAGAGTGAGTCCTGACCTCCTTAGGGGGAGGTTTCCCGTGTTGCTCGTAACAGAAATGGATGCAGTGTGCTATCCATTTGGAAATGGTTTGTTTGGATATGGCTTTGCCCTCTGCCCATGCAGCAAAGCTGACTAGCAATTAATCAGTCTTTCTGAATGATTTAGTCCTGTCTAGTTAGAATCTGAGCTGTCTGCGCACATCTAGAGTGTGCAGGATCCTTTCCCCCTTGTTTTGTGTGTTAGAGAAAAAGGTGGGGAAATGAATGGATTGGTTGAGAGCCACACTGGACACCACTTTGGGCATGAAGGATGGATTAGTCCTGAGGGACACGCTGTCCACATGGAAAATGATGAAGGGCTCTACAGCCATGAGTGCTTGTAGCTCGGATACTCTTCTGACTGAAGTGATGGCCAGAAGCAAGGCTATCTTCAAGGAGAAACTCTGCTGAAGATGCTGGTTCAAAGGGGGGCAGGGTTAGATTTTCCAACACAAAGTTTAGGTCCCAAGCTGGGGTAGGTGCTCTTCTGGGTGGCCTCAAGTTGCTAGCCCCTCTTAGGAACTGTTTGATGAGAGGGTGTGAGAAAAGCGGGTGCTCAGTGTTGAAATGAGCAGAGATAGCAGAGGCATGAATTTTAATAGAGGAAAATGAGAGACCACTGTGTAGCAGGTCAGCTAGTTAATCCAGGATGAGAGGTAGGGAGGGCTGTACCATATTAGCTCCCTTAGCCTGAATCCAGGTGCAAAACCTTTTCCATTTGTCAGCATAAGACTTTCTAGTGCTAAGGTGTCTAGCCTCACATATAACATCTAGAACCCGTTTACTGAGACTGGCAGCTTGAGCAGTGGTCAGGGAATAAGCCAGGCTGCCAAACGGAGGGTCTGCAATTGGGGATGCATGAATTCCCCTTCCCTCTGGGTCACTAAGGTTGGGGTCTGAGGCAGATGCCATGATGGCAGTGGGGACAGGATGAGCAGCAGTGGGTACCAGTGCTGGCGAGGCCAGGCTGGAGCAATCAGAATTGTCCTCGGCTTTTCCTCCCTTATTTTGAGCAGTACCCTGGCAATGAGAGGTAGTGGGGGAAATGTACAGACAGAGAGGATGACCCAGGGGAAGGATAGGGCATCCACTCTCCAGGCCCTGTAGTGAAGCTCCCTGGTACTTGCTGAGTTGATGGTTGGAGTGGGAAGCAAAGAGGTCGACCTTCGGGGTGCCCCATTTCTAAGTTATTAGGGTGAAGGTCCTTTGGTCTAGCTGCCACTTGTGTGGGTTCAGAAGATTTCTGCTGAAGTTGTCTGCCAGACAGTTTAGAGAGCCTGGCAGGAATTGTGCTAACAGGTGTAGGTGCATGGCTGAGGCTGTGTGCCAAAGGGTCATGGCGAGCCTGCATAAAGGGTAGGAGTCCCTCCCTGCTTGTTGATATACCACATCACAGTGGTGTTGTCTGTTCAAGAGAGCCCCTGGGGAGAGAAGGGGCCTGAAGGCTGTCAATGTATGCTGGACAGTTAACATCGCTTTTTGGTTGATGTGCAGATGTATTTGCTGTTGGCTCCATTGGCCCTGTATGCACCTGCCGTCCAGGTGTGCACCCCAGGCAAAGTCTGATGCGTCTGTGGTGTGTGTCTGGGTGGCGGGGGGTTGGTGAGAAAGATAGTCCCTTGCTGCTGCCCACCAAAGAAAATATTTCCTTAGGCAAGGTATCATTGGTATAAGAGTTTCCAGGTCAAGAGTGTTGACACCAAAGGCTTTTTAGGTACCACTGAAGTTTCCTTATATGCAGTCTGACATATGGAATCAGTAGAATGCAAGATGCCATGAACCCCAGAGCTTGCAGGATTTTCCTTGTAGATAACTGGGGTCAGGTGGCTAGTTGAGAGAAGTAGGCTGTCAGGTAAGTTTGCTTTTCTGGTGCAAGGAATGCCATTTGGGATGCTGTGTCCAGGCTTGCTCCCAGGAATATAATCTTTTGGGTGGGTACTAGTTTGGATTTCTTTTTGTTGATAGTGTACCCTAGGGAGGTCAGTAGGGACTTTACAAAGGCCAGGTGCTTGAGCAGCTTTTCCTAGCTGTCTGCCTGAATTAGGCAGTCTAAGTATGGGTAAATTTGTGTATTTGTCTGCAAAAAGCAATGGCGGAAGCCAGATATTTTCTGAAAACTCTGGGAGCAGTATATAAGCCAAAGAGAAGCACAGAGACTGAAAGTGCCGAGATCCTGCCCTGAAACGTAGACATTTCCTGCATGATTCCCTGACTGGGATGTGGAAGTAGGCCTCTTTTAAGTCTAGAGTGGCTAGTCAAGCATTCTTGTACAGCATAGGTAGTAGTTGCTGGAGGGTGAGCATTTTGAATTTTGGTATCACCAGGAAGGTGTTTAGAATGGATAAATCGAGGACGGGGTGCCAAGTGCCCTCTTTTCTGGCTCACCAGGAAGAGCCTGGAATAGAAACCTTGGCCTATCTGTTCTGCAGGAACGTGCTCTGTTACCCTCAGAGATCACGGACAGGACTTGCTTTTTGGCCTCTGCCCACTGGTTTGGAGGAAGAAAATTTGTATCCCTAGGACATTATGTTGAGGACCCAACGGTCGTTGGTAAAGGTGGCCAAGGTGCTTGTGGTGTGGAAGGAGAGTTTTCTTCCTAGGGGCAAGTGCAGGTGGGCAGAGGGAGGGGGTAGAAGTAGAGAGTCATTGTGAGTTCTTATCATGAGGGGGGTGGCTTTGCACTTCCTGGTTCTGAAGTAGAGGAACTCCATTGCTTTGATCTCTGCATTCCCTATGGCTGTTGTCTGGGGGGGTCTGGGCTGAACTGACCTGGAGGGGGCAGGAAAGAACCAATGCTTGGAGGGGCAATGCCTACTGAACCTGGGTGGCTGGACCTGTAGGAAATCCTTAACTGTCTGCATAAATTTAGCTTTTTCTTCCATCTTTTTTAAGACCTCCTCTGCCTTGGTGCCAAATAAGTTGTCTTTGTGCAAGGGTGCATCCAATAATTTAGATTTGACTTGGTCTGGCAAGGGCTGTTTCTTAAGCCAAGCATGCCTTTTAAGAACAGAACCAATGACTGCTGCCCTGCAAGAAGCTTCTAGGGCATCAAAACCACAATGTAAGGTGTACTTAGTTACTTGACTTGCAGAATGCATTAACTCCTGTAACTCTCTATTTTCTGCACAAGCAGGAAAGGATGACATTTTTTGTTTGAGGAGTTCCATGCTATGTTGCTGAAATTTTAGCATATGGAACTGACAATTTAGTGCTCTGATAGGAAGAGTAGCAGAGGTGTATACATTTTTACCCCATCTGTCTAGTGCTTGGGAATCCCTATCTGAGGGGGTGGGATTCTTAGCAGAAGTTGCTTTAATTCCTTTAGACCCTTGAGAAATAACCTCAGGGTCAGCAGTAGGTTTTTTGAAAATAAATTTGTGGGAGTCAGAGACTAATACCTGTCAGGTTTCCTGGGAGCAGGAGGGAGGGCATCAGGAGTCAAACTAGATTCCATGAAAACATCATCCACAACATTCAGGGCAGGAGGAATGGCCGGGGGTCTGTGCTGTGGAAGATCTAAGAATTCTCTGAGTCTCTTTTTAGACTGAGGGTAGTCCTGACATTCCCACTGGAAAAGCTCCCTTAAAGTATGAAGGGTTTTCCCAAAGGAAAAATCCTCGGGTGTAAAGGCTGAAGGAATGGATTCCTCTACATCAGAATCCTCATAAGCAGAGAGGGGTTGCATGTCTTCATATTCAGACGCATCAGAGTCAGACTCCTGTTCAGATAAAACTACTGGGGACAGATCTCTTTTTCTTTGGGAAGAGGTAGCTTGGCTTCCCCTGATCAGTATTACAAGGTCTTTCGCCATTTTAAGCATTTGAGACTGAGGCAAGGAAGCAGGTGCTGGAGATTGGGTCGTCGCTTTCTTGGGTGTGGTTCATACCCTGGGCCTTAAAAATATGGTAGTTTTCGAAACAACGGTAGACATGAAAGAAGTCGTCAGTTTGTGTTGAAAATCGGTAGTGCGAAGTACTTCCTCGGAAGCTGATGCCTGCTCAGCGGCTCCGAACCCATCCAAGGTAGAGACAACCACAGGATCCTTAGTCAAAGGAGAGTTTTGCAGCATATCAGACTCTGAAAGGGTCTCTGTAGCAGCCTGCGAATCCACAGAAGCGGGCATCAGAGGCTGCAAAACCACCTCACTGAGTACCAGAGAACTGACAAGCTTAATGGAAGCGTCGTCAGTAAGTTTGGACCTGTGCGGACAGTCTCTGTCTTTATCCTTACGCTTTTTTGGAAAATCTGCTGTCAGATGGCTTACTGAAGCCATATCAGAATTAGAGGGCTGTGAGAAAAAATATCTAGCTACAATAAGGGCCCAACGACATATAATTCTGGCGTTGAACAAAGAACAAAAGCGACAGCGAGGGATGTCGTGGTCTGGGCCTAAGCAAGTGATGCAGTAAGAATGAAAGTCTCGGTGTGGTATTTGCTTTCCACAGGTGAGACAATTCTGACATCGGTTAGAGCAAGAAAAAAGGATCCCCAATGGGGTACTTAGCTTTAGAAGACTTTGGCTTCAATTCGGAAGACGAAACTCAGGTAGTGGCCGACCGGCACTCCTGCGAACTGCTTCTACTTTGGGCTCCTCGGCAAGAAAGACTGATGTAATGGCGTTGGCTGCCTTACTTTATACTACTGATGACCTGACGTCAGTCCTTTAGTGTCAGCAATCGACAAAATACTAAGCCTTTGGTATTCGGGGCGGCCGAGGGCTACCCTGGCAGGGATAACCCAAATGCGATGACTGCAACAGTGAAACATGAAGAATATCATACAAAATACTAGCTGATTCGACCCATCCAGCCCACAACTGGTTGTCAACTTGCGCCAGAAAGGAGGTACTGCAGCTTCCGCTGTTGGACTACCAGATTCAGACAGCTGTGAGACTTCTTAACACGGACATCAACCATAATACACGATGCATTGAAACCTCTTTTTAATTTAATTTAATCCTGCTGCTCTGAGCAATTACCTCCAGTATTACGATTATGCAATATGATTGTTACAGTGAGTCATGTCTAAGGTTAACAAGTGCAATATGGTAAATATGTTAAGGGTGAAGGGGTTTGGTGGTGGGTAATTTTTTATTTATCATTGGGTAATGGGTACTAAGTGCGTTTATGTAATGTGAACTACCTCTTGCATGTCATGTGGGTTATTTTCTTTCTTATGTTATTCTCTGATACAGCTGTATCTATGTTATTTACACTGCATTTCCCTTGTGAGCTAACATTTTTAATTTTGTTTAGACTGCACTTGTGTGGTCCTAAATGACAATGAAGTGTCTTTGAATTGAACTGAGCCTCAAGCACAGGAAGGACTGGGGAAGGGCAGGAGTGCCCATTTTCAAGAGGTTATAGTACCTCTTCTGTGCAGAGATCTGAGTGGATTGCCATTCAAAATGTTTCATCATGTTCTGGACAATCTCGCCACAGGAGATTTCCTCAATAGGGGAATCCTCTTCATTCAAAGAAATTTGTACAGAAGAGTGCAATTGACAGGAATAGCAATATGAAAATCAACCACTGGGGATGTACAAGCCAGTGCATTTCTCCGTGCTGGTTCCAAGGAAAGAGTAGTGGAAGCTAGGTTAAGAAGGGAAGTGATGATTAGTGAGCAGCAGTACAGTTTCATGCCAGGAAAGAGCACTACAGATGCGATGTTACCTCTGCCAGTGTTGATGGAGAAGTACTGAGAAGGTCAGAAGGACTTGCATTGTGTCTTTGTGGACTTAAGAGAAAGCATATGGCAGGGTGCCTAGAGAGGGAGTTGTGGTATTGTATGAGGAAGGCAGGAGTGGCAGAGAAGTATGTAAGAGTGGTACAGGATATGTACGAGGGGAGTATGACAGTGATAGAAGTGACGGATGCGTTTAAGGTGGAGGTGGGATTACATCAAGGATCAGCTCTGGGCCCTTTCTTATTTGCAATGGTGAATGACAGGTTGACAGACGAGATCGAACAGGAGTCCCATGGACTACGATGTTTGCGGATGACATTGTGATCTGTAGTGAGAGTAGGGAACAGGTTGAGGAGACCCTGTAGAGGTAGAGATATGCTCTATACAGGAGAGGAATGAAGGTCAGCAGGACTAAGACAGAATAAATGTGTGTGAATGAGTGGGAGGATAGAGGAATGGTGAGGATGCAGGGAGTAGAGTTGGCAAAGGAGGATGAGTTTAAATACTTGGGATCAAGAGTCCAGAGTAATGATGAGTGCGGAAGAGAGGTGAAGAAAAGAGTACAGGCAGGGTGGAGAAGAGTGTCAGGAGTGATTTGTGACTGACGGGTACCAGTAAGAGTGAAAAGGAAGGTCTACAAGAGGGTAGTAAGACCAGCTATGTTATATGGGTTAGAGACAGTGGCATTGACAAAAAGGCGCTTGAGATGGCAGAGAAAGATGTTAAGATTTGCTCTGGGTGTGACAGGATTAGCAATCAGTATATTAGAGGGTCAGCTCAGGTTGGACGGTTTGGAGACAAAGCCAGAGAGGCAAGATTGTGCTGGTTTGGACATATGCTGAGGAAGGATGCTGGCTATACTGGGAAAAGGATGCCAAGGATGGAGTTGCCAGGTAAGAGGAAGGCCTAAGATAAGGTTTATGGATGTCGTGAGAGAGGACATCCAGGTGGTTGGTATGACAGAGCAAGATGCAGAGGACAGGAAGACGTGGAAACTGTGGCACTGTGGCGATCCCTAATGGGAACAGCCAAAAGAAGTCGTCTAAAGAGCAGTCTGAACCATAATCATCATCGTCTTCAGATAATGCCATTGTAGGTGTTTGAGGTGTAGCCCGTGGTTGTGGAAACCCAAAGATGTGTGTGTGTGTGCAGGGGGGGTGTCAGAGCCATAGCAGCATTAAACAAGCCCTGGGAGAAATCCATCCATTCATTTTCCAGAACTGCTGAGAAAAAGGCCACATGTCTAGTCTTTTTTTTTTTTTTTTGGGGGGGGGGGGTGCGACTTCTGCATGGATGAGATATGGTGGTTCAGAACTCTGCCTTACCTCTATTAACGTACCTCTCTTCCCTATCTAATATTTGAGGAATGCCATGAAGGCCCTTGAAAATGATGAGTTGTGGTTCATTTGGATGTATAAGCAGTCTGCAAGGCCTCATGAGCAATACTGGTCTTAGATGGAGTCTCAGCAGCAGGCAACTAAAAGGTAACCTCACATACCTTGGGTTCAGCAACCTCAGGAGGTATATGTCAGTGTCCAAAACATTAGATGACATACCTGTTCTGGGCCTCTTAAGAGTCTTCTTATGTGGAAGAGGAACGTCTGAGGATACGGGTTCCACTATCCTGGACTGGGCCAAGCATTTAAGATGCTGAGTTTCCAAAAAGGTGTTGAGAGCGGAAACCCTTCACCTAAGGGTTTGAGAACTATTAACTGACAAACCGAGTAGGATTTGTAATCATCTTCAGAGCCTAGTCAGAAAAAAGACACTTAAGGTGTGCAGAATCTGCCTTGTACTTATCCCTCCTAGCTGCTACCTAACAAATTTTAACAAAAAAGGCAAACGAAGGTTCTACAATGGGGAACTTATCAACAACCAAACGGCAATCAGTCCCAATGGATGAATGACCTGCATTCAGGCTGGTAGCGACGGATAGTCTAGGGTACACTCTTGTGCATCCCTCTCTATACCTCTATGTTTACAAGCTGAGATCATGAGTCAGATATACAACCTGGCTGGATGTCAGTGGTGACAGTCCATATGTCAAGAATACTGAAACAGTGATTTCTGTCAGGACATCTCAAATTCCTGACTGTCAAGAAAAATACTCAAAAATTAGCACCCTAAATCATCTGTTGTGTCATTTCACATTTTCATTCCTTATTCCTTCTTTAATGCCAGCTCTGCTGCCTGTACTTTGGCAGTAGACTGCATGTGGGCTGGCTTCACTGTCAATTTTTTGCGTATGTCTACAACACAACACCTCAAAGTGAGTGTATACTACTTTGTTCATTTACTTGCAGCTTGAATATTGCAGTGACCTGACCACAGTCTAACAACATGCTGGTGCATGTCCAGTTAACACCACAATCCACTATCACAAAAAACTCCTGACAAAAATATTTAGTGGTTGCATCTCCAGTGATCCAAAAATTCAGTGTAAAGCTTCAAAATCATGCATACCGACCGGTCACTAACTCAGGCAAAGACCAACACTTTGTTTAGTGATACAATCTTACAGTCCACAAAAGGCAACCCTTGATGCAATATTAAGGGAGTTTAGTGTATTTTAAATCATAACTGAAGCAACCTGCTCAAATTCTATCAAGGCAAGTTCATGAACTGAATACTTAAATTCAAAATAATCCAATTTACACATCTCACACTGTTTGCAGCAACTTCTCTTATCAGACTCAAGTATAATGTAAATGGGTCACTAAAAATATCCAAATACTCCAGCTTGTTACTCTTCCTGTAATCTAGGATTTCTAGACTTGCGTGTCTTTCTCAGTAAGGCAGAAACAACATGCTAGAACCTCATTTTCAAACACAGGACCTTAATCCTACTCATTTACTGTCATTCCACATTAACTTAATGTCATGCACCTCTCACCACACAGATCTTACTCCCAAAATACAAAATGGTTTGCAGCTGAAATCTGGAACAAATGTAAAACTACTACTAGATAAGTCACTAACAGACAAAGCGTGGTCCAAGTCTATACAAGTGCTGCAGTTAGCCCCTGAACAGCCAGGCTTATACTTTCACTGTTACAAGCAACAATTATAGGCTTACGCTTTTCACTGTTAAAAACAACTCTCAACCACTTGGGTTGCTTCCTTTGCATTACATCCTTGGATAATACATTCCAGTGAGAGGGGTAGTAGGGCCCCAAAGTACTATTTCCACAGGTCTGTCCTAAACAATGTCTTACTCCTCCCCCATATTTCCACAAAATCGAACTTTCTCATCCATACCCAAATAAAAATGTGCATATAAGTTCATAGGTGATTAGTACGTTAATGGCACGAGTACCTTTACAAGCCTAGCCAATAATACCCTGGATATGACAATATTGCATATTAATTCCCCACATATGGGATGGAGTGGTACCAGGGTAGTTGGTCTTTAGGTGTTGGAGCTCTGAGCCATTTTAAAGACTGCCTCTGTCCACAAGAGACATGGGGAGTACCCTGGGAGTGAATTTATGGTCCCCATCAATTTATCCCAATTATTTTAAAAGAGATTCAGGGACGGGCTTTGTTTTATGGAGATGGGAATTTTATTCCATAGATGGGGTAGCCTTTGAGATGTGAATCTGTCTCTCTAAGAAAATTCTGTTAGAGTCACAAATAAGGTTTAGGTCCATGGAACGCGTAATCCTAGTACAATTTTTCTTGTGAATATGTAATATTTTCATTAGGGCTGGATCAGAGAATATCTTGTAGGTCTGGCATAAATAACCTTTCAATAAACAATATGAAATGGAGCAAAAGGATAGAGCCTTTAGTCAGTCTGCATAAGACAAGCATCTTTCTCTATTTTTTTTTTCTACGAGAAACCTCTGGGGCTGCTCCAATTGGTGCAAGTGCCTTGCCTAGTCAGGTACACGCAGAAGGGAACTCGATTATGAGCCTGATTAGGGCCAAGTATAATAGCACTATGACTCCCTTTGAACTTAATGTCATGCCTTTACTTACCTGAGCCACAGAGAAGGATTTCCTCACTACTTGGTGGTCAAAGTTTAGGTTACCATTTATCTTTGCTCCTAGGTCCCTCACTAATGAGTCTATTTTTAGGGTATGGCATCAGTATTATAATTTGTAGGGATATCCAATTTAACAAAGGGCATGATTACACATTTAACATTTAGTCTCAGACCAAGTCTTTGACACCAGTCATTTGTCATTTTTAGGTCTGTTTGTAGGATGTCGGTCAACACAGTTTGGGGATTCAATGACTGCTCCCAGCTTATAGTGGTCAGCAAACTTGGTGAGCCAGAGGCCCCCAATACTGGCCTTCACCTCTAAGAAATATATACCATTCATTAGGGATCCCAACACGGAGCACTGTGGGACACCGCTAGTAACGGGGTTCTTATCAGAAGTGGATTCACCTATCTGGAAAACATGTGTCCTGTTAGTGAGCCAGTTTGCTATTCATCTGACAATGGAGGAGTTTATCCATAAGTCAGTAAAGTATACCTATCATCCTCAAGTCGGGGATAGTGTCAAAAGCTTTGACCAGGTCTAGATAAGTGGTGTGTACCTCTACCCTCATCCATGGCCCTGGAGACCTTCTCAAAGTCGTCCACCAGACTGAGCAGGCAAAACCTCCGTGTGCCAAAGCCAAATTGGGTCTGGTCCACTGTTTGGCAATTTCCTATGTTATTGATCAGGTCCCACAATAATTCTCTCAAGGGCCTTGCATTTTACTTGAGTTGTCTGGGTCCGCTGATGGGCCTCCCTTGTGCAGAGGGATGACTAGTGCTCCATTCCTCTGGGACAAAACTCGTCCAGAGGCTGTGGTTAAAGAGGGTTTCTAGTGGCCCTGATAGATTCTGATTTAAGGCATTTAAGAAGCATCCTGAAATGTTGTCAGGACTCATGGAGACTGTGTTTCTGGCTTTAGCGAGTGCAGTAAGAACCTGTTCCCATGTAATGACCAGTGCAGGGATGGTTGCAGGTATGTCTTTGGATATAGTAGGAGGTGACATGGGGGAGAAGTTTGAACTAAACTTGTCAGCCAGCAGGTTTGCTAAAGTTTCAGGCTGAGTGAAACTGTCATTCATGATTAACTCGGCACATTGTTGAGCATTTTCCCTGAGGTTACGAACATAATTAAAACAGTCTTATGGTTATCTTCCACCCGGGAGGCTATATTTGCTTTGGAACTTGTTTAGACTGGTGCTTTTTTTTTTTTTAACTGTTTTGTTCGTTTCTTCTTGGTTTTGAAGAGGAGAAGAGGATTTTTTTCCCTTTTGTTGAATAAGCTAGGGGTCCAACAATGTGGTTTATTTTTACCAGTAATCACAGGTTTGATTCAGACAGGTACTGCCTCCTCTATGCAGCTATGAATGTGGTTATACAGTCCTTTTGTGTTCAGCTCAGAGTACGCCATTGTGGTGGGGGCTTGGAAGTTTAATAAGTTGAAAAAAACCCAAAAGGAACAGGACTGGAAAACGGAGATAAAAAGTGAACTACAGCAATGCACAGAAGAACCTAACGCTGGATCTCACACACCAAAAATGTAATAGTCTTAAAAGTACACACAGCTTTCGGGACAACCCTTCATCAGTGTACAAAACCAACTCACACGCAGCCATCTTTCTTATACAGTCACATGAATAAGTCAACCAGTCATTAAGCTAATTAAGTTACAGGTATATGCACCCAAACAAAATATAAATAAGTACATACATGTAAATATATTCCTACAAACATTGTATTTTTTGCAAAAATGTATGGAGTACTATTGATTATACAATTGGTATTACGTGGCAAAACACTTGTGCGGTTTATCAAGCTCTTTGTGTGACTTGTTCCTCCTTCTGTATCGGTAAATTTAATAGGAAACTGAAAGAACACATTTCAGAGCATCTTTCTGATGTACAGAGGGTGATCTTACAAATTCTCTAGTTAAACATGTTAATAGGAATGGTGCAAGGCATGAATTAAAGTTTAGAGTGGTTCAGAAGACCACCCTGAGTAACATAGGAGGTGATATGACCAAGATTGAGACAGCTGAATATAAACGGATTGAGAGAGAGATTTCTGGCTGATAAACCCTCAGGACTGAATGCACTGGCAAGTATTAAACCTACAGTTATGTTGAGGCAGAAGAAACTATTAATACATTTGAATATATAAATGTTTTTGAACTGTTTTAGGAATGTATTTGCATGTAATATGTTCTTATTTATAAGTGTATGTATATTATTGTTTTTGGGTGTACATACCTTTAACTTAATTAGCTTAGTGATTTTTGTCTAGTGAGATCCAGCATTTTTTTTCTTTAAGTTTAATAAGTTGTCACTTTGTTTTAGGTAATTGGCCTTAGCAAAGTTCTTAAAAAGTTTGGAGTTTGAGGAAAGTTCTAGGTTACTTTTAATACTAAAGGAGATCATTTTGTGGTCAGAGCTTACCAGAGAGGAGTTAATGCATGGGAGGGAGCCACATCCCCCCATATTCATGAGTACCAGGCCTAGGATATTTGTACATCTAGATGGACAACTAACTAGTTGCTCCATGGTGTTTGTGTTGACAAAGTCCCAAAACCTCTAAGCAAGTGAATTACAGGTCATAAAAGTTTCCCAGTTTATGGAGGAATAGTTGAAGTCACCTATAAGTATGGTGTCAGGCTGAATGCTAAATTTCAGTAAGTTTAAGTAGAAGGTGTGGTTTTTCCAGACTCAAGGGATTTGTAGCTAGCAAGAATATGATAGGGTCACACCTATGGCTAGTTGACCATGGAGTAGCTCAAGTGAGTCATGATGCTGGACCAGTCTAGCAGTGTACTTGTCCTTTATAAACACTGACACACCTTCTCCCCTTGTTTTATCCTGAGCTGAGGGGGATCTGAGTGTATGAAAGGCATTGCAGCATTTGATAGCCAGGGTGCTTTCCATGGTTCTGAACATGTTTCCATGACTGTACATATGTCTGTATTCTCCAGGTTGAGGAGCGCTTCCAGGGAGTGCATTTTTTTATTTAAACTCCTAGAGTTGAGCAGCAGAACCTTTACGTAAGTTGTAAATGATTTTTTTACATTGCACGGTTTCAATAACTTGGCACGGCCTAAAAAAAAACACTATGGGGATAAAGTTTTAGCCAGTATCCAGAAGCCAAGTGGTGACAAACGCAAACCATCTCTAGCAAAGCATTACGGTTTGCCAGTCATGTCTCTCCAGGCTGACAAATACTGGATCCACTTGTTTTGGCACCATAAACTAAGCCAACTGTTGAAGTCAATAACTTTTTGCTGGTACTGTGGCATCATCATTGGTGAAGATAGGATGCTACTCCAGGCTAGATTCATACCCGCCCAGGACACATATACAGACAAGCGCCACCATGTTTCTCTCATATAGTCCAGTCAGGTATGTCTTAGGTGTTTATGCCCATTGCATCATATTGGTACTTGTAGTTTGAAAACCTAAGTTCATGTGTGATCTGCTGGATTCTGGCTCCAGACAGCCACTTACTGTGATGGTCTTGTTTAGCCTGGTAAGGGGGACATCAGTATATCTTACAGCAAAATGCTTGGCTGCATGGTGCTTTGCCTTGTGGCCTTGTAAGTGGGGTTGCTATGATTTTCAGAGTTACATGTTGTGCGAGGTGCTGTCTTTTTTTGAGTGTGTGCAAGGCCACTAAGGGTGCTTTTCGGAGGTCTTGAAGGTTTAGGTAGATTACATGCGAATACCTCTGCATATGTGGATCTGTGTGTTTCTTGGTGCTTGTAGAGTGTTTTTTGGTTGCAACTCTGACAACTTGGTTCGTATTTTTCATGTTGTATGTGACAGCTTTGCCTCCAATGACACTGTGTATCTCTCTCTCTCTCACACACACACAGTGTTCTAAAATTAAGTGGTTGTCAGTGAACATTAAGCAGTTACTACACTGCCTCAGGATGCACATATCCACCACATCAGAACAAAGATGACAGAAAAGCACCAATTAAACCAGGTCCTTAGTAGATGGGGAAGGAGTAGGGGAGAGTCGTTTAAAGGTTTAAGTGAGAGTGTTTAGTACTATACTGTAAGATTACCTGCAGTGGTACTGCTCTCTATGCAAACTAGCAGTTCTTCAAGCAGCTATGAATAGTGAGACACTATGGAAAGCATTCTCTATAGAAGATTTTAAACTGGAGTGGTTTGCTTATATACAAGGCACGGGTAACCACATATGCACAAATACAAGGCTTTTATACCAGCAGGACAAAAAATATTTTTACACAGTTAAGCCCTCAGACCAATCAGATAAACGCGCAATAAGCTTTCCACCAGCAGTTCCCAACTTGGATGGGTTGAATCATCCCTGTTCTCCAACCAGAGTGCAGAATAAAACTCTTAGTGTAAGACAATTTGGTTTTAAGCTCATGTGCAGTTACAAATGCTTTACATCAAAAGGCAGAACTCCTGCAGTATAAGGAATCCCTGAAAGTAAGTTCACAAACTTTTACAAACCCAGAAAAACTTGGCAAAACTTAGAAATACTTTGGCCAACTTGAGAGAACTTTGGCAAACTCAGAACATGGTTTGCAGTATCAGAGGAGGTTATGAAATATCAGAATATTATTTAAAAAATCAAAGAGTAGTAAAGTAACGGTTACAAATCCAAGTGCATTGTTTCTTCTACCTTTTAATGAAAATTGAATCAGAGTTCCTTCTCACGTCCCAACTTCAAGTCTGTTCATCAATTTGGTAACTTCACAATGCATGCATTCTACTTTATGTATAATTTCTCTTCTGATACTACAGAACAGGCCTCATCAGTGCCACATGCAATGAAACAATAATTTTAAATAACCTAAAAATCCATTCACTGGGCTAGGTACTCCAGCATCCTACAAATGCCCCCATCATACGCTAAAACCATAAAATCGGTTTAGTAGTGAGGAGCCATACCTCTGCATCATATACTGAGAGGTCAAGACAACATATATGAAAGTAGCGAAGGGCTAAATCATGCAAGGGAAAAGGACAAGCATATTTAGTACAGGCAAGCAAATGATAGGTACAAGCAAGGTTACATCAGGAATCCAGACAGACTGTATTTGTGTATTTAAACAGCTGAAAACAAAAAACTAAAATAATGAAAAAAGTAAAAGGAAAAATGACTGGAAAAGAAATGACTGCCAGTAATGCAACAAATAGCATTGCTTGCCTTTGGCACAGAAGGCTGTGGGTTCTATTCCCACACCAGTTAAAATGACTGCACACAATGCAGTGCAGCCTAAGCGGGGTTTCTGCAATCCTGAGTGTGCTATCCTTCAGATGAGATGTTAAACCAAGGCTATCCCTGCTTAAGTTGGTGACAGGTGTTGTGGGGTCTTCTCCGTCCACCTGAGCTATCTAAAACATAAAGGGATGATTTTCTTTTATATAAATACTTTTCCATCTTTCTTTCATTATTTACACATTCATTACATTGACACTTTAACCCATACTCCATACT